>NC_138770.1:84250506-84530506 GCF_965119305.1 Pelophylax lessonae | reverse complement strand
TCTTAATAGCGTGGAAAGTGCAGAGATTTGAATCTCAATAGAACTTACCCTGGGACCAACTCCTGAACATGTTGCATACCGGGGGAGAGAGAGTCGAAAAGACCTCTCCAAGGCCAAAGCTGCATACTCTGCTGTATGTTAGCCTGGTGTTGGGCTTTAGGAGAGATGGAGTGATCTGTGAAGAGCACACTGGGCTCTCTGGCCTACTCCGGTCTACCGCATGCCTCATTTCATCTTGAGAGTTTCACCGTCTTTTCATGTTAAACAAGTCATGGTGTTTCTGGATCCCTCTTTGAAAAATCACCATACCCCTGATGGAGAAAATCTCCCAAAAGGCTTTTTTGTTCAAGCAACTGAAAGTGCCAGAGCTTCAAAAAGTGTGTTTGTGACCTTTAAAGGAGTCGAAAAAAGGATCATCCAGCCTCATCCACAACCATAGTCACCTGGTTAGATACAACAATCCTGAGGGCTTAAAGCGGAGTTCCCGGGCACGAAAATTTTTTTTCAGTGAACATACCCCCGGGACAGTCAGGGCTAGTACATTCCACAATGGCTAGCCTCTGATCTGTCCCGGGTCGCACTTACCTACAAGAAGAAATACTCACTTTTAAAATTTCTTCTCCAGCGTTGCCATCTCTGTTGTGGGCAGCTGAAGCCAGCGCAATCCTCTTCTGCATCCTCTTCCGCGTCTGGGGAAAAGTTTATAGACTGGCTGGTCCTAGGGGGTGAAAGGGAACGGGGGCATAACCTACGGACATCTAAGTACTGTAGAAAGCAGAGTGTAGAGTGCTTGCACTGGCCAAGGGGTTCCATGGTGTAATGGTTAGCACTCTGGACTTTGAATCCAGTGATCCGAGTTCAAATCTCGGTGGAACCTATTGTGGAGAATCACGCTTCATTTCTTTGTGGAAAATCAGTATGTTTCTTATGGCCACTGATACCATAAGCTTCTGATTACATGGCTGGTTGTGGATTTAGTGAGCGTGGCTTATTATAAGCATGCTGCCCAGGGCCATCCCATTGCCAGGCGCTAACCCGTGATGCAGAGAGCTCTATTAAAAGAAAATATCTGCAGCCCTAAGTATTTTTACCAGGGGCAGGAAAAGGGTGGCAAGCGGTCCTCGTTAGTATAGTGGTGAGTATCCCCGCCTGTCACGCGGGAGACCGGGGTTCGATTCCCCGACGGGGAGAAGCGACTTTCTTTTCAACCCACTTACCCATGCGCCTCGCTGGACAGCTTAAGTCCTTGTAATGCTCTTTCCAGATGGAGAAAATCTCCCAAAAGGCTTTTTTGTTCAAGCAACTGAAAGTGCCAGAGCTTCAAAAAGTGTGTTTGTGACCTTTAAAGGAGTGGAAAAAAGGATCCTAGGGGGTTAAAGGGGATGGGGGCCATAACCTACGGACATCTCAGTACAACAGAAAGCAGAGCTCCTAGCTCCTGTACTCAACCAGGGGTTCCATGGTGTAATGGTTAGCACTCTGGACTCTGAATCCAGCGATCCGAGTTCAAATCTCGGTGGGACCTTCTGTGGAGACTCACGCTTCATTTATTTGTGGAAAATCAATATGTGTCTTATGGCCACTGATACCATAAGCTGGTGATTACGTGGCTGGTTGTGGATTTAGTGAGCGTGGCTTATTATAAGCATGCTGCTCAGGGCCATCCCATTGCCAGGCGCTAAGCCGTGATGCAGAGAGCTCTATTAAAAGAAAATATCTGAAGCCCTAAGTATTTTTACCAGGAGCAGGAAAGGAATGCCAAGTGGTCCTCGTTAGTATAGTGGTGAGTATCCCCGCCTGTCACGCGGGAGACCGGGGTTCGATTCCCCGACGGGGAGAAACATCTTTCTTTTCTACCCAGTTACCCACGCACCTCTCTGGTGCTGGACATCTTAAGTCCTTGTAATGCTCTTTCCAGAAGAAAGTGTTTGCTCGGGTTTGCTGTACATGGCAATTGGGGAAAGTCATCTCATGGCCACCCTGCACAACACCAGCTTTGTCACAGTTTCAGAGGTCACGAATGCTTCAGACCACCTCTGCAATTTAACTCTGGCTTTTCCCTGTGGCCCTAAGTGCCTTTACCAGGAGGAGGGGCGGCGGCGGCGGCGGCGGCAGCCGCAAGAAGCACTACATGGCCATTGTGGTCCTCGTTAGTATAGTGGTGAGTATCCCCGCCTGTCACGCGGGAGACCGGGGTTCAATTCCCCGACGGGGAGAAACGATTTTCTTTTCTTTTCGGGGAATGAGATGGAACAGCCAGCATCAAAGACAGGTCCCAGCTGGGAAAAGGGAATGCTCTTGCTGGACAAATTCTCATCAAGGCCTGAGCAAATGGGATGATGACAAGGGAAGGCCCAATCAGTTCTTAATAGCGTGGAAAGTGCAGAGATTTGAATCTCAATAGAACTTACCCTGGGACCAACTCCTGAACATGTTGCATACCGGGGGAGAGAGAGTCGAAAAGACCTCTCCAAGGCCAAAGCTGCATACTCTGCTGTATGTTAGCCTGGTGTTGGGCTTTAGGAGAGATGGAGTGATCTGTGAAGAGCACACTGGGCTCTCTGGCCTACTCCGGTCTACCGCATGCCTCATTTCATCTTGAGAGTTTCACCGTCTTTTCATGTTAAACAAGTCATGGTGTTTCTGGATCCCTCTTTGAAAAATCACCATACCCCTGATGGAGAAAATCTCCCAAAAGGCTTTTTTGTTCAAGCAACTGAAAGTGCCAGAGCTTCAAAAAGTGTGTTTGTGACCTTTAAAGGAGTCGAAAAAAGGATCATCCAGCCTCATCCACAACCATAGTCACCTGGTTAGATACAACAATCCTGAGGGCTTAAAGCGGAGTTCCCGGGCACGAAAATTTTTTTTCAGTGAACATACCCCCGGGACAGTCAGGGCTAGTACATTCCACAATGGCTAGCCTCTGATCTGTCCCGGGTCGCACTTACCTACAAGAAGAAATACTCACTTTTAAAATTTCTTCTCCAGCGTTGCCATCTCTGTTGTGGGCAGCTGAAGCCAGCGCAATCCTCTTCTGCATCCTCTTCCGCGTCTGGGGAAAAGTTTATAGACTGGCTGGTCCTAGGGGGTGAAAGGGAACGGGGGCATAACCTACGGACATCTAAGTACTGTAGAAAGCAGAGTGTAGAGTGCTTGCACTGGCCAAGGGGTTCCATGGTGTAATGGTTAGCACTCTGGACTTTGAATCCAGTGATCCGAGTTCAAATCTCGGTGGAACCTATTGTGGAGAATCACGCTTCATTTCTTTGTGGAAAATCAGTATGTTTCTTATGGCCACTGATACCATAAGCTTCTGATTACATGGCTGGTTGTGGATTTAGTGAGCGTGGCTTATTATAAGCATGCTGCCCAGGGCCATCCCATTGCCAGGCGCTAACCCGTGATGCAGAGAGCTCTATTAAAAGAAAATATCTGCAGCCCTAAGTATTTTTACCAGGGGCAGGAAAAGGGTGGCAAGCGGTCCTCGTTAGTATAGTGGTGAGTATCCCCGCCTGTCACGCGGGAGACCGGGGTTCGATTCCCCGACGGGGAGAAGCGACTTTCTTTTCAACCCACTTACCCATGCGCCTCGCTGGACAGCTTAAGTCCTTGTAATGCTCTTTCCAGATGGAGAAAATCTCCCAAAAGGCTTTTTTGTTCAAGCAACTGAAAGTGCCAGAGCTTCAAAAAGTGTGTTTGTGACCTTTAAAGGAGTGGAAAAAAGGATCCTAGGGGGTTAAAGGGGATGGGGGCCATAACCTACGGACATCTCAGTACAACAGAAAGCAGAGCTCCTAGCTCCTGTACTCAACCAGGGGTTCCATGGTGTAATGGTTAGCACTCTGGACTCTGAATCCAGCGATCCGAGTTCAAATCTCGGTGGGACCTTCTGTGGAGACTCACGCTTCATTTATTTGTGGAAAATCAATATGTGTCTTATGGCCACTGATACCATAAGCTGGTGATTACGTGGCTGGTTGTGGATTTAGTGAGCGTGGCTTATTATAAGCATGCTGCTCAGGGCCATCCCATTGCCAGGCGCTAAGCCGTGATGCAGAGAGCTCTATTAAAAGAAAATATCTGAAGCCCTAAGTATTTTTACCAGGAGCAGGAAAGAAATGCCAAGTGGTCCTCGTTAGTATAGTGGTGAGTATCCCCGCCTGTCACGCGGGAGACCGGGGTTCGATTCCCCGACGGGGAGAAACATCTTTCTTTTCTACCCAGTTACCCACGCACCTCTCTGGTGCTGGACATCTTAAGTCCTTGTAATGCTCTTTCCAGAAGAAAGTGTTTGCTCGGGTTTGCTGTACATGGCAATTGGGGAAAGTCATCTCATGGCCACCCTGCACAACACCAGCTTTGTCACAGTTTCAGAGGTCACGAATGCTTCAGACCACCTCTGCAATTTAACTCTGGCTTTTCCCTGTGGCCCTAAGTGCCTTTACCAGGAGGAGGGGCGGCGGCGGCGGCAGCCGCAAGAAGCACTACATGGCCATTGTGGTCCTCGTTAGTATAGTGGTGAGTATCCCCGCCTGTCACGCGGGAGACCGGGGTTCAATTCCCCGACGGGGAGAAACGATTTTCTTTTCTTTTCGGGGAATGAGATGGAACAGCCAGCATCAAAGACAGGTCCCAGCTGGGAAAAGGGAATGCTCTTGCTGGACAAATTCTCATCAAGGCCTGAGCAAATGGGATGATGACAAGGGAAGGCCCAATCAGTTCTTAATAGCGTGGAAAGTGCAGAGATTTGAATCTCAATAGAACTTACCCTGGGACCAACTCCTGAACATGTTGCATACCGGGGGAGAGAGAGTCGAAAAGACCTCTCCAAGGCCAAAGCTGCATACTCTGCTGTATGTTAGCCTGGTGTTGGGCTTTAGGAGAGATGGAGTGATCTGTGAAGAGCACACTGGGCTCTCTGGCCTACTCCGGTCTACCGCATGCCTCATTTCATCTTGAGAGTTTCACCGTCTTTTCATGTTAAACAAGTCATGGTGTTTCTGGATCCCTCTTTGAAAAATCACCATACCCCTGATGGAGAAAATCTCCCAAAAGGCTTTTTTGTTCAAGCAACTGAAAGTGCCAGAGCTTCAAAAAGTGTGTTTGTGACCTTTAAAGGAGTCGAAAAAAGGATCATCCAGCCTCATCCACAACCATAGTCACCTGGTTAGATACAACAATCCTGAGGGCTTAAAGCGGAGTTCCCGGGCACGAAAATTTTTTTTCAGTGAACATACCCCCGGGACAGTCAGGGCTAGTACATTCCACAATGGCTAGCCTCTGATCTGTCCCGGGTCGCACTTACCTACAAGAAGAAATACTCACTTTTAAAATTTCTTCTCCAGCGTTGCCATCTCTGTTGTGGGCAGCTGAAGCCAGCGCAATCCTCTTCTGCATCCTCTTCCGCGTCTGGGGAAAAGTTTATAGACTGGCTGGTCCTAGGGGGTGAAAGGGAACGGGGGCATAACCTACGGACATCTAAGTACTGTAGAAAGCAGAGTGTAGAGTGCTTGCACTGGCCAAGGGGTTCCATGGTGTAATGGTTAGCACTCTGGACTTTGAATCCAGTGATCCGAGTTCAAATCTCGGTGGAACCTATTGTGGAGAATCACGCTTCATTTCTTTGTGGAAAATCAGTATGTTTCTTATGGCCACTGATACCATAAGCTTCTGATTACATGGCTGGTTGTGGATTTAGTGAGCGTGGCTTATTATAAGCATGCTGCCCAGGGCCATCCCATTGCCAGGCGCTAACCCGTGATGCAGAGAGCTCTATTAAAAGAAAATATCTGCAGCCCTAAGTATTTTTACCAGGGGCAGGAAAAGGGTGGCAAGCGGTCCTCGTTAGTATAGTGGTGAGTATCCCCGCCTGTCACGCGGGAGACCGGGGTTCGATTCCCCGACGGGGAGAAGCGACTTTCTTTTCAACCCACTTACCCATGCGCCTCGCTGGACAGCTTAAGTCCTTGTAATGCTCTTTCCAGATGGAGAAAATCTCCCAAAAGGCTTTTTTGTTCAAGCAACTGAAAGTGCCAGAGCTTCAAAAAGTGTGTTTGTGACCTTTAAAGGAGTGGAAAAAAGGATCCTAGGGGGTTAAAGGGGATGGGGGCCATAACCTACGGACATCTCAGTACAACAGAAAGCAGAGCTCCTAGCTCCTGTACTCAACCAGGGGTTCCATGGTGTAATGGTTAGCACTCTGGACTCTGAATCCAGCGATCTGAGTTCAAATCTCGGTGGGACCTTCTGTGGAGACTCACGCTTCATTTATTTGTGGAAAATCAATATGTGTCTTATGGCCACTGATACCATAAGCTGGTGATTACGTGGCTGGTTGTGGATTTAGTGAGCGTGGCTTATTATAAGCATGCTGCTCAGGGCCATCCCATTGCCAGGCGCTAAGCCGTGATGCAGAGAGCTCTATTAAAAGAAAATATCTGAAGCCCTAAGTATTTTTACCAGGAGCAGGAAAGGAATGCCAAGTGGTCCTCGTTAGTATAGTGGTGAGTATCCCCGCCTGTCACGCGGGAGACCGGGGTTCGATTCCCCGACGGGGAGAAACATCTTTCTTTTCTACCCAGTTACCCACGCACCTCTCTGGTGCTGGACATCTTAAGTCCTTGTAATGCTCTTTCCAGAAGAAAGTGTTTGCTCGGGTTTGCTGTACATGGCAATTGGGGAAAGTCATCTCATGGCCACCCTGCACAACACCAGCTTTGTCACAGTTTCAGAGGTCACGAATGCTTCAGACCACCTCTGCAATTTAACTCTGGCTTTTCCCTGTGGCCCTAAGTGCCTTTACCAGGAGGAGGGGCGGCGGCGGCGGCAGCCGCAAGAAGCACTACATGGCCATTGTGGTCCTCGTTAGTATAGTGGTGAGTATCCCCGCCTGTCACGCGGGAGACCGGGGTTCAATTCCCCGACGGGGAGAAACGATTTTCTTTTCTTTTCGGGGAATGAGATGGAACAGCCAGCATCAAAGACAGGTCCCAGCTGGGAAAAGGGAATGCTCTTGCTGGACAAATTCTCATCAAGGCCTGAGCAAATGGGATGATGACAAGGGAAGGCCCAATCAGTTCTTAATAGCGTGGAAAGTGCAGAGATTTGAATCTCAATAGAACTTACCCTGGGACCAACTCCTGAACATGTTGCATACCGGGGGAGAGAGAGTCGAAAAGACCTCTCCAAGGCCAAAGCTGCATACTCTGCTGTATGTTAGCCTGGTGTTGGGCTTTAGGAGAGATGGAGTGATCTGTGAAGAGCACACTGGGCTCTCTGGCCTACTCCGGTCTACCGCATGCCTCATTTCATCTTGAGAGTTTCACCGTCTTTTCATGTTAAACAAGTCATGGTGTTTCTGGATCCCTCTTTGAAAAATCACCATACCCCTGATGGAGAAAATCTCCCAAAAGGCTTTTTTGTTCAAGCAACTGAAAGTGCCAGAGCTTCAAAAAGTGTGTTTGTGACCTTTAAAGGAGTCGAAAAAAGGATCATCCAGCCTCATCCACAACCATAGTCACCTGGTTAGATACAACAATCCTGAGGGCTTAAAGCGGAGTTCCCGGGCACGAAAATTTTTTTTCAGTGAACATACCCCCGGGACAGTCAGGGCTAGTACATTCCACAATGGCTAGCCTCTGATCTGTCCCGGGTCGCACTTACCTACAAGAAGAAATACTCACTTTTAAAATTTCTTCTCCAGCGTTGCCATCTCTGTTGTGGGCAGCTGAAGCCAGCGCAATCCTCTTCTGCATCCTCTTCCGCGTCTGGGGAAAAGTTTATAGACTGGCTGGTCCTAGGGGGTGAAAGGGAACGGGGGCATAACCTACGGACATCTAAGTACTGTAGAAAGCAGAGTGTAGAGTGCTTGCACTGGCCAAGGGGTTCCATGGTGTAATGGTTAGCACTCTGGACTTTGAATCCAGTGATCCGAGTTCAAATCTCGGTGGAACCTATTGTGGAGAATCACGCTTCATTTCTTTGTGGAAAATCAGTATGTTTCTTATGGCCACTGATACCATAAGCTTCTGATTACATGGCTGGTTGTGGATTTAGTGAGCGTGGCTTATTATAAGCATGCTGCCCAGGGCCATCCCATTGCCAGGCGCTAACCCGTGATGCAGAGAGCTCTATTAAAAGAAAATATCTGCAGCCCTAAGTATTTTTACCAGGGGCAGGAAAAGGGTGGCAAGCGGTCCTCGTTAGTATAGTGGTGAGTATCCCCGCCTGTCACGCGGGAGACCGGGGTTCGATTCCCCGACGGGGAGAAGCGACTTTCTTTTCAACCCACTTACCCATGCGCCTCGCTGGACAGCTTAAGTCCTTGTAATGCTCTTTCCAGATGGAGAAAATCTCCCAAAAGGCTTTTTTGTTCAAGCAACTGAAAGTGCCAGAGCTTCAAAAAGTGTGTTTGTGACCTTTAAAGGAGTGGAAAAAAGGATCCTAGGGGGTTAAAGGGGATGGGGGCCATAACCTACGGACATCTCAGTACAACAGAAAGCAGAGCTCCTAGCTCCTGTACTCAACCAGGGGTTCCATGGTGTAATGGTTAGCACTCTGGACTCTGAATCCAGCGATCCGAGTTCAAATCTCGGTGGGACCTTCTGTGGAGACTCACGCTTCATTTATTTGTGGAAAATCAATATGTGTCTTATGGCCACTGATACCATAAGCTGGTGATTACGTGGCTGGTTGTGGATTTAGTGAGCGTGGCTTATTATAAGCATGCTGCTCAGGGCCATCCCATTGCCAGGCGCTAAGCCGTGATGCAGAGAGCTCTATTAAAAGAAAATATCTGAAGCCCTAAGTATTTTTACCAGGAGCAGGAAAGGAATGCCAAGTGGTCCTCGTTAGTATAGTGGTGAGTATCCCCGCCTGTCACGCGGGAGACCGGGGTTCGATTCCCCGACGGGGAGAAACATCTTTCTTTTCTACCCAGTTACCCACGCACCTCTCTGGTGCTGGACATCTTAAGTCCTTGTAATGCTCTTTCCAGAAGAAAGTGTTTGCTCGGGTTTGCTGTACATGGCAATTGGGGAAAGTCATCTCATGGCCACCCTGCACAACACCAGCTTTGTCACAGTTTCAGAGGTCACGAATGCTTCAGACCACCTCTGCAATTTAACTCTGGCTTTTCCCTGTGGCCCTAAGTGCCTTTACCAGGAGGAGGGGCGGCGGCGGCGGCAGCCGCAAGAAGCACTACATGGCCATTGTGGTCCTCGTTAGTATAGTGGTGAGTATCCCCGCCTGTCACGCGGGAGACCGGGGTTCAATTCCCCGACGGGGAGAAACGATTTTCTTTTCTTTTCGGGGAATGAGATGGAACAGCCAGCATCAAAGACAGGTCCCAGCTGGGAAAAGGGAATGCTCTTGCTGGACAAATTCTCATCAAGGCCTGAGCAAATGGGATGATGACAAGGGAAGGCCCAATCAGTTCTTAATAGCGTGGAAAGTGCAGAGATTTGAATCTCAATAGAACTTACCCTGGGACCAACTCCTGAACATGTTGCATACCGGGGGAGAGAGAGTCGAAAAGACCTCTCCAAGGCCAAAGCTGCATACTCTGCTGTATGTTAGCCTGGTGTTGGGCTTTAGGAGAGATGGAGTGATCTGTGAAGAGCACACTGGGCTCTCTGGCCTACTCCGGTCTACCGCATGCCTCATTTCATCTTGAGAGTTTCACCGTCTTTTCATGTTAAACAAGTCATGGTGTTTCTGGATCCCTCTTTGAAAAATCACCATACCCCTGATGGAGAAAATCTCCCAAAAGGCTTTTTTGTTCAAGCAACTGAAAGTGCCAGAGCTTCAAAAAGTGTGTTTGTGACCTTTAAAGGAGTCGAAAAAAGGATCATCCAGCCTCATCCACAACCATAGTCACCTGGTTAGATACAACAATCCTGAGGGCTTAAAGCGGAGTTCCCGGGCACGAAATTTTTTTTTCAGTGAACATACCCCCGGGACAGTCAGGGCTAGTACATTCCACAATGGCTAGCCTCTGATCTGTCCCGGGTCGCACTTACCTACAAGAAGAAATACTCACTTTTAAAATTTCTTCTCCAGCGTTGCCATCTCTGTTGTGGGCAGCTGAAGCCAGCGCAATCCTCTTCTGCATCCTCTTCCGCGTCTGGGGAAAAGTTTATAGACTGGCTGGTCCTAGGGGGTGAAAGGGAACGGGGGCATAACCTACGGACATCTAAGTACTGTAGAAAGCAGAGTGTAGAGTGCTTGCACTGGCCAAGGGGTTCCATGGTGTAATGGTTAGCACTCTGGACTTTGAATCCAGTGATCCGAGTTCAAATCTCGGTGGAACCTATTGTGGAGAATCACGCTTCATTTCTTTGTGGAAAATCAGTATGTTTCTTATGGCCACTGATACCATAAGCTTCTGATTACATGGCTGGTTGTGGATTTAGTGAGCGTGGCTTATTATAAGCATGCTGCCCAGGGCCATCCCATTGCCAGGCGCTAACCCGTGATGCAGAGAGCTCTATTAAAAGAAAATATCTGCAGCCCTAAGTATTTTTACCAGGGGCAGGAAAAGGGTGGCAAGCGGTCCTCGTTAGTATAGTGGTGAGTATCCCCGCCTGTCACGCGGGAGACCGGGGTTCGATTCCCCGACGGGGAGAAGCGACTTTCTTTTCAACCCACTTACCCATGCGCCTCGCTGGACAGCTTAAGTCCTTGTAATGCTCTTTCCAGATGGAGAAAATCTCCCAAAAGGCTTTTTTGTTCAAGCAACTGAAAGTGCCAGAGCTTCAAAAAGTGTGTTTGTGACCTTTAAAGGAGTGGAAAAAAGGATCCTAGGGGGTTAAAGGGGATGGGGGCCATAACCTACGGACATCTCAGTACAACAGAAAGCAGAGCTCCTAGCTCCTGTACTCAACCAGGGGTTCCATGGTGTAATGGTTAGCACTCTGGACTCTGAATCCAGCGATCCGAGTTCAAATCTCGGTGGGACCTTCTGTGGAGACTCACGCTTCATTTATTTGTGGAAAATCAATATGTGTCTTATGGCCACTGATACCATAAGCTGGTGATTACGTGGCTGGTTGTGGATTTAGTGAGCGTGGCTTATTATAAGCATGCTGCTCAGGGCCATCCCATTGCCAGGCGCTAAGCCGTGATGCAGAGAGCTCTATTAAAAGAAAATATCTGAAGCCCTAAGTATTTTTACCAGGAGCAGGAAAGGAATGCCAAGTGGTCCTCGTTAGTATAGTGGTGAGTATCCCCGCCTGTCACGCGGGAGACCGGGGTTCGATTCCCCGACGGGGAGAAACATCTTTCTTTTCTACCCAGTTACCCACGCACCTCTCTGGTGCTGGACATCTTAAGTCCTTGTAATGCTCTTTCCAGAAGAAAGTGTTTGCTCGGGTTTGCTGTACATGGCAATTGGGGAAAGTCATCTCATGGCCACCCTGCACAACACCAGCTTTGTCACAGTTTCAGAGGTCACGAATGCTTCAGACCACCTCTGCAATTTAACTCTGGCTTTTCCCTGTGGCCCTAAGTGCCTTTACCAGGAGGAGGGGCGGCGGCGGCGGCGGCAGCCGCAAGAAGCACTACATGGCCATTGTGGTCCTCGTTAGTATAGTGGTGAGTATCCCCGCCTGTCACGCGGGAGACCGGGGTTCAATTCCCCGACGGGGAGAAACGATTTTCTTTTCTTTTCGGGGAATGAGATGGAACAGCCAGCATCAAAGACAGGTCCCAGCTGGGAAAAGGGAATGCTCTTGCTGGACAAATTCTCATCAAGGCCTGAGCAAATGGGATGATGACAAGGGAAGGCCCAATCAGTTCTTAATAGCGTGGAAAGTGCAGAGATTTGAATCTCAATAGAACTTACCCTGGGACCAACTCCTGAACATGTTGCATACCGGGGGAGAGAGAGTCGAAAAGACCTCTCCAAGGCCAAAGCTGCATACTCTGCTGTATGTTAGCCTGGTGTTGGGCTTTAGGAGAGATGGAGTGATCTGTGAAGAGCACACTGGGCTCTCTGGCCTACTCCGGTCTACCGCATGCCTCATTTCATCTTGAGAGTTTCACCGTCTTTTCATGTTAAACAAGTCATGGTGTTTCTGGATCCCTCTTTGAAAAATCACCATACCCCTGATGGAGAAAATCTCCCAAAAGGCTTTTTTGTTCAAGCAACTGAAAGTGCCAGAGCTTCAAAAAGTGTGTTTGTGACCTTTAAAGGAGTCGAAAAAAGGATCATCCAGCCTCATCCACAACCATAGTCACCTGGTTAGATACAACAATCCTGAGGGCTTAAAGCGGAGTTCCCGGGCACGAAAATTTTTTTTCAGTGAACATACCCCCGGGACAGTCAGGGCTAGTACATTCCACAATGGCTAGCCTCTGATCTGTCCCGGGTCGCACTTACCTACAAGAAGAAATACTCACTTTTAAAATTTCTTCTCCAGCGTTGCCATCTCTGTTGTGGGCAGCTGAAGCCAGCGCAATCCTCTTCTGCATCCTCTTCCGCGTCTGGGGAAAAGTTTATAGACTGGCTGGTCCTAGGGGGTGAAAGGGAACGGGGGCATAACCTACGGACATCTAAGTACTGTAGAAAGCAGAGTGTAGAGTGCTTGCACTGGCCAAGGGGTTCCATGGTGTAATGGTTAGCACTCTGGACTTTGAATCCAGTGATCCGAGTTCAAATCTCGGTGGAACCTATTGTGGAGAATCACGCTTCATTTCTTTGTGGAAAATCAGTATGTTTCTTATGGCCACTGATACCATAAGCTTCTGATTACATGGCTGGTTGTGGATTTAGTGAGCGTGGCTTATTATAAGCATGCTGCCCAGGGCCATCCCATTGCCAGGCGCTAACCCGTGATGCAGAGAGCTCTATTAAAAGAAAATATCTGCAGCCCTAAGTATTTTTACCAGGGGCAGGAAAAGGGTGGCAAGCGGTCCTCGTTAGTATAGTGGTGAGTATCCCCGCCTGTCACGCGGGAGACCGGGGTTCGATTCCCCGACGGGGAGAAGCGACTTTCTTTTCAACCCACTTACCCATGCGCCTCGCTGGACAGCTTAAGTCCTTGTAATGCTCTTTCCAGATGGAGAAAATCTCCCAAAAGGCTTTTTTGTTCAAGCAACTGAAAGTGCCAGAGCTTCAAAAAGTGTGTTTGTGACCTTTAAAGGAGTGGAAAAAAGGATCCTAGGGGGTTAAAGGGGATGGGGGCCATAACCTACGGACATCTCAGTACAACAGAAAGCAGAGCTCCTAGCTCCTGTACTCAACTCAGCGCTAAGCCGTGATGCAGAGAGCTCTATTAAAAGAAAATATCTGAAGCCCTAAGTATTTTTACCAGGAGCAGGAAAGGAATGCCAAGTGGTCCTCGTTAGTATAGTGGTGAGTATCCCCGCCTGTCACGCGGGAGACCGGGGTTCGATTCCCCGACGGGGAGAAACATCTTTCTTTTCTACCCAGTTACCCACGCACCTCTCTGGTGCTGGACATCTTAAGTCCTTGTAATGCTCTTTCCAGAAGAAAGTGTTTGCTCGGGTTTGCTGTACATGGCAATTGGGGAAAGTCATCTCATGGCCACCCTGCACAACACCAGCTTTGTCACAGTTTCAGAGGTCACGAATGCTTCAGACCACCTCTGCAATTTAACTCTGGCTTTTCCCTGTGGCCCTAAGTGCCTTTACCAGGAGGAGGGGCGGCGGCGGCGGCAGCCGCAAGAAGCACTACATGGCCATTGTGGTCCTCGTTAGTATAGTGGTGAGTATCCCCGCCTGTCACGCGGGAGACCGGGGTTCAATTCCCCGACGGGGAGAAACGATTTTCTTTTCTTTTCGGGGAATGAGATGGAACAGCCAGCATCAAAGACAGGTCCCAGCTGGGAAAAGGGAATGCTCTTGCTGGACAAATTCTCATCAAGGCCTGAGCAAATGGGATGATGACAAGGGAAGGCCCAATCAGTTCTTAATAGCGTGGAAAGTGCAGAGATTTGAATCTCAATAGAACTTACCCTGGGACCAACTCCTGAACATGTTGCATACCGGGGGAGAGAGAGTCGAAAAGACCTCTCCAAGGCCAAAGCTGCATACTCTGCTGTATGTTAGCCTGGTGTTGGGCTTTAGGAGAGATGGAGTGATCTGTGAAGAGCACACTGGGCTCTCTGGCCTACTCCGGTCTACCGCATGCCTCATTTCATCTTGAGAGTTTCACCGTCTTTTCATGTTAAACAAGTCATGGTGTTTCTGGATCCCTCTTTGAAAAATCACCATACCCCTGATGGAGAAAATCTCCCAAAAGGCTTTTTTGTTCAAGCAACTGAAAGTGCCAGAGCTTCAAAAAGTGTGTTTGTGACCTTTAAAGGAGTCGAAAAAAGGATCATCCAGCCTCATCCACAACCATAGTCACCTGGTTAGATACAACAATCCTGAGGGCTTAAAGCGGAGTTCCCGGGCACGAAAATTTTTTTTCAGTGAACATACCCCCGGGACAGTCAGGGCTAGTACATTCCACAATGGCTAGCCTCTGATCTGTCCCGGGTCGCACTTACCTACAAGAAGAAATACTCACTTTTAAAATTTCTTCTCCAGCGTTGCCATCTCTGTTGTGGGCAGCTGAAGCCAGCGCAATCCTCTTCTGCATCCTCTTCCGCGTCTGGGGAAAAGTTTATAGACTGGCTGGTCCTAGGGGGTGAAAGGGAACGGGGGCATAACCTACGGACATCTAAGTACTGTAGAAAGCAGAGTGTAGAGTGCTTGCACTGGCCAAGGGGTTCCATGGTGTAATGGTTAGCACTCTGGACTTTGAATCCAGTGATCCGAGTTCAAATCTCGGTGGAACCTATTGTGGAGAATCACGCTTCATTTCTTTGTGGAAAATCAGTATGTTTCTTATGGCCACTGATACCATAAGCTTCTGATTACATGGCTGGTTGTGGATTTAGTGAGCGTGGCTTATTATAAGCATGCTGCCCAGGGCCATCCCATTGCCAGGCGCTAACCCGTGATGCAGAGAGCTCTATTAAAAGAAAATATCTGCAGCCCTAAGTATTTTTACCAGGGGCAGGAAAAGGGTGGCAAGCGGTCCTCGTTAGTATAGTGGTGAGTATCCCCGCCTGTCACGCGGGAGACCGGGGTTCGATTCCCCGACGGGGAGAAGCGACTTTCTTTTCAACCCACTTACCCATGCGCCTCGCTGGACAGCTTAAGTCCTTGTAATGCTCTTTCCAGATGGAGAAAATCTCCCAAAAGGCTTTTTTGTTCAAGCAACTGAAAGTGCCAGAGCTTCAAAAAGTGTGTTTGTGACCTTTAAAGGAGTGGAAAAAAGGATCCTAGGGGGTTAAAGGGGATGGGGGCCATAACCTACGGACATCTCAGTACAACAGAAAGCAGAGCTCCTAGCTCCTGTACTCAACCAGGGGTTCCATGGTGTAATGGTTAGCACTCTGGACTCTGAATCCAGCGATCCGAGTTCAAATCTCGGTGGGACCTTCTGTGGAGACTCACGCTTCATTTATTTGTGGAAAATCAATATGTGTCTTATGGCCACTGATACCATAAGCTGGTGATTACGTGGCTGGTTGTGGATTTAGTGAGCGTGGCTTATTATAAGCATGCTGCTCAGGGCCATCCCATTGCCAGGCGCTAAGCCGTGATGCAGAGAGCTCTATTAAAAGAAAATATCTGAAGCCCTAAGTATTTTTACCAGGAGCAGGAAAGGAATGCCAAGTGGTCCTCGTTAGTATAGTGGTGAGTATCCCCGCCTGTCACGCGGGAGACCGGGGTTCGATTCCCCGACGGGGAGAAACATCTTTCTTTTCTACCCAGTTACCCACGCACCTCTCTGGTGCTGGACATCTTAAGTCCTTGTAATGCTCTTTCCAGAAGAAAGTGTTTGCTCGGGTTTGCTGTACATGGCAATTGGGGAAAGTCATCTCATGGCCACCCTGCACAACACCAGCTTTGTCACAGTTTCAGAGGTCACGAATGCTTCAGACCACCTCTGCAATTTAACTCTGGCTTTTCCCTGTGGCCCTAAGTGCCTTTACCAGGAGGAGGGGCGGCGGCGGCGGCGGCAGCCGCAAGAAGCACTACATGGCCATTGTGGTCCTCGTTAGTATAGTGGTGAGTATCCCCGCCTGTCACGCGGGAGACCGGGGTTCAATTCCCCGACGGGGAGAAACGATTTTCTTTTCTTTTCGGGGAATGAGATGGAACAGCCAGCATCAAAGACAGGTCCCAGCTGGGAAAAGGGAATGCTCTTGCTGGACAAATTCTCATCAAGGCCTGAGCAAATGGGATGATGACAAGGGAAGGCCCAATCAGTTCTTAATAGCGTGGAAAGTGCAGAGATTTGAATCTCAATAGAACTTACCCTGGGACCAACTCCTGAACATGTTGCATACCGGGGGAGAGAGAGTCGAAAAGACCTCTCCAAGGCCAAAGCTGCATACTCTGCTGTATGTTAGCCTGGTGTTGGGCTTTAGGAGAGATGGAGTGATCTGTGAAGAGCACACTGGGCTCTCTGGCCTACTCCGGTCTACCGCATGCCTCATTTCATCTTGAGAGTTTCACCGTCTTTTCATGTTAAACAAGTCATGGTGTTTCTGGATCCCTCTTTGAAAAATCACCATACCCCTGATGGAGAAAATCTCCCAAAAGGCTTTTTTGTTCAAGCAACTGAAAGTGCCAGAGCTTCAAAAAGTGTGTTTGTGACCTTTAAAGGAGTCGAAAAAAGGATCATCCAGCCTCATCCACAACCATAGTCACCTGGTTAGATACAACAATCCTGAGGGCTTAAAGCGGAGTTCCCGGGCACGAAAATTTTTTTTCAGTGAACATACCCCCGGGACAGTCAGGGCTAGTACATTCCACAATGGCTAGCCTCTGATCTGTCCCGGGTCGCACTTACCTACAAGAAGAAATACTCACTTTTAAAATTTCTTCTCCAGCGTTGCCATCTCTGTTGTGGGCAGCTGAAGCCAGCGCAATCCTCTTCTGCATCCTCTTCCGCGTCTGGGGAAAAGTTTATAGACTGGCTGGTCCTAGGGGGTGAAAGGGAACGGGGGCATAACCTACGGACATCTAAGTACTGTAGAAAGCAGAGTGTAGAGTGCTTGCACTGGCCAAGGGGTTCCATGGTGTAATGGTTAGCACTCTGGACTTTGAATCCAGTGATCCGAGTTCAAATCTCGGTGGAACCTATTGTGGAGAATCACGCTTCATTTCTTTGTGGAAAATCAGTATGTTTCTTATGGCCACTGATACCATAAGCTTCTGATTACATGGCTGGTTGTGGATTTAGTGAGCGTGGCTTATTATAAGCATGCTGCCCAGGGCCATCCCATTGCCAGGCGCTAACCCGTGATGCAGAGAGCTCTATTAAAAGAAAATATCTGCAGCCCTAAGTATTTTTACCAGGGGCAGGAAAAGGGTGGCAAGCGGTCCTCGTTAGTATAGTGGTGAGTATCCCCGCCTGTCACGCGGGAGACCGGGGTTCGATTCCCCGACGGGGAGAAGCGACTTTCTTTTCAACCCACTTACCCATGCGCCTCGCTGGACAGCTTAAGTCCTTGTAATGCTCTTTCCAGATGGAGAAAATCTCCCAAAAGGCTTTTTTGTTCAAGCAACTGAAAGTGCCAGAGCTTCAAAAAGTGTGTTTGTGACCTTTAAAGGAGTGGAAAAAAGGATCCTAGGGGGTTAAAGGGGATGGGGGCCATAACCTACGGACATCTCAGTACAACAGAAAGCAGAGCTCCTAGCTCCTGTACTCAACCAGGGGTTCCATGGTGTAATGGTTAGCACTCTGGACTCTGAATCCAGCGATCCGAGTTCAAATCTCGGTGGGACCTTCTGTGGAGACTCACGCTTCATTTATTTGTGGAAAATCAATATGTGTCTTATGGCCACTGATACCATAAGCTGGTGATTACGTGGCTGGTTGTGGATTTAGTGAGCGTGGCTTATTATAAGCATGCTGCTCAGGGCCATCCCATTGCCAGGCGCTAAGCCGTGATGCAGAGAGCTCTATTAAAAGAAAATATCTGAAGCCCTAAGTATTTTTACCAGGAGCAGGAAAGGAATGCCAAGTGGTCCTCGTTAGTATAGTGGTGAGTATCCCCGCCTGTCACGCGGGAGACCGGGGTTCGATTCCCCGACGGGGAGAAACATCTTTCTTTTCTACCCAGTTACCCACGCACCTCTCTGGTGCTGGACATCTTAAGTCCTTGTAATGCTCTTTCCAGAAGAAAGTGTTTGCTCGGGTTTGCTGTACATGGCAATTGGGGAAAGTCATCTCATGGCCACCCTGCACAACACCAGCTTTGTCACAGTTTCAGAGGTCACGAATGCTTCAGACCACCTCTGCAATTTAACTCTGGCTTTTCCCTGTGGCCCTAAGTGCCTTTACCAGGAGGAGGGGCGGCGGCGGCGGCAGCCGCAAGAAGCACTACATGGCCATTGTGGTCCTCGTTAGTATAGTGGTGAGTATCCCCGCCTGTCACGCGGGAGACCGGGGTTCAATTCCCCGACGGGGAGAAACGATTTTCTTTTCTTTTCGGGGAATGAGATGGAACAGCCAGCATCAAAGACAGGTCCCAGCTGGGAAAAGGGAATGCTCTTGCTGGACAAATTCTCATCAAGGCCTGAGCAAATGGGATGATGACAAGGGAAGGCCCAATCAGTTCTTAATAGCGTGGAAAGTGCAGAGATTTGAATCTCAATAGAACTTACCCTGGGACCAACTCCTGAACATGTTGCATACCGGGGGAGAGAGAGTCGAAAAGACCTCTCCAAGGCCAAAGCTGCATACTCTGCTGTATGTTAGCCTGGTGTTGGGCTTTAGGAGAGATGGAGTGATCTGTGAAGAGCACACTGGGCTCTCTGGCCTACTCCGGTCTACCGCATGCCTCATTTCATCTTGAGAGTTTCACCGTCTTTTCATGTTAAACAAGTCATGGTGTTTCTGGATCCCTCTTTGAAAAATCACCATACCCCTGATGGAGAAAATCTCCCAAAAGGCTTTTTTGTTCAAGCAACTGAAAGTGCCAGAGCTTCAAAAAGTGTGTTTGTGACCTTTAAAGGAGTCGAAAAAAGGATCATCCAGCCTCATCCACAACCATAGTCACCTGGTTAGATACAACAATCCTGAGGGCTTAAAGCGGAGTTCCCGGGCACGAAAATTTTTTTTCAGTGAACATACCCCCGGGACAGTCAGGGCTAGTACATTCCACAATGGCTAGCCTCTGATCTGTCCCGGGTCGCACTTACCTACAAGAAGAAATACTCACTTTTAAAATTTCTTCTCCAGCGTTGCCATCTCTGTTGTGGGCAGCTGAAGCCAGCGCAATCCTCTTCTGCATCCTCTTCCGCGTCTGGGGAAAAGTTTATAGACTGGCTGGTCCTAGGGGGTGAAAGGGAACGGGGGCATAACCTACGGACATCTAAGTACTGTAGAAAGCAGAGTGTAGAGTGCTTGCACTGGCCAAGGGGTTCCATGGTGTAATGGTTAGCACTCTGGACTTTGAATCCAGTGATCCGAGTTCAAATCTCGGTGGAACCTATTGTGGAGAATCACGCTTCATTTCTTTGTGGAAAATCAGTATGTTTCTTATGGCCACTGATACCATAAGCTTCTGATTACATGGCTGGTTGTGGATTTAGTGAGCGTGGCTTATTATAAGCATGCTGCCCAGGGCCATCCCATTGCCAGGCGCTAACCCGTGATGCAGAGAGCTCTATTAAAAGAAAATATCTGCAGCCCTAAGTATTTTTACCAGGGGCAGGAAAAGGGTGGCAAGCGGTCCTCGTTAGTATAGTGGTGAGTATCCCCGCCTGTCACGCGGGAGACCGGGGTTCGATTCCCCGACGGGGAGAAGCGACTTTCTTTTCAACCCACTTACCCATGCGCCTCGCTGGACAGCTTAAGTCCTTGTAATGCTCTTTCCAGATGGAGAAAATCTCCCAAAAGGCTTTTTTGTTCAAGCAACTGAAAGTGCCAGAGCTTCAAAAAGTGTGTTTGTGACCTTTAAAGGAGTGGAAAAAAGGATCCTAGGGGGTTAAAGGGGATGGGGGCCATAACCTACGGACATCTCAGTACAACAGAAAGCAGAGCTCCTAGCTCCTGTACTCAACCAGGGGTTCCATGGTGTAATGGTTAGCACTCTGGACTCTGAATCCAGCGATCCGAGTTCAAATCTCGGTGGGACCTTCTGTGGAGACTCACGCTTCATTTATTTGTGGAAAATCAATATGTGTCTTATGGCCACTGATACCATAAGCTGGTGATTACGTGGCTGGTTGTGGATTTAGTGAGCGTGGCTTATTATAAGCATGCTGCTCAGGGCCATCCCATTGCCAGGCGCTAAGCCGTGATGCAGAGAGCTCTATTAAAAGAAAATATCTGAAGCCCTAAGTATTTTTACCAGGAGCAGGAAAGGAATGCCAAGTGGTCCTCGTTAGTATAGTGGTGAGTATCCCCGCCTGTCACGCGGGAGACCGGGGTTCGATTCCCCGACGGGGAGAAACATCTTTCTTTTCTACCCAGTTACCCACGCACCTCTCTGGTGCTGGACATCTTAAGTCCTTGTAATGCTCTTTCCAGAAGAAAGTGTTTGCTCGGGTTTGCTGTACATGGCAATTGGGGAAAGTCATCTCATGGCCACCCTGCACAACACCAGCTTTGTCACAGTTTCAGAGGTCACGAATGCTTCAGACCACCTCTGCAATTTAACTCTGGCTTTTCCCTGTGGCCCTAAGTGCCTTTACCAGGAGGAGGGGCGGCGGCGGCGGCAGCCGCAAGAAGCACTACATGGCCATTGTGGTCCTCGTTAGTATAGTGGTGAGTATCCCCGCCTGTCACGCGGGAGACCGGGGTTCAATTCCCCGACGGGGAGAAACGATTTTCTTTTCTTTTCGGGGAATGAGATGGAACAGCCAGCATCAAAGACAGGTCCCAGCTGGGAAAAGGGAATGCTCTTGCTGGACAAATTCTCATCAAGGCCTGAGCAAATGGGATGATGACAAGGGAAGGCCCAATCAGTTCTTAATAGCGTGGAAAGTGCAGAGATTTGAATCTCAATAGAACTTACCCTGGGACCAACTCCTGAACATGTTGCATACCGGGGGAGAGAGAGTCGAAAAGACCTCTCCAAGGCCAAAGCTGCATACTCTGCTGTATGTTAGCCTGGTGTTGGGCTTTAGGAGAGATGGAGTGATCTGTGAAGAGCACACTGGGCTCTCTGGCCTACTCCGGTCTACCGCATGCCTCATTTCATCTTGAGAGTTTCACCGTCTTTTCATGTTAAACAAGTCATGGTGTTTCTGGATCCCTCTTTGAAAAATCACCATACCCCTGATGGAGAAAATCTCCCAAAAGGCTTTTTTGTTCAAGCAACTGAAAGTGCCAGAGCTTCAAAAAGTGTGTTTGTGACCTTTAAAGGAGTCGAAAAAAGGATCATCCAGCCTCATCCACAACCATAGTCACCTGGTTAGATACAACAATCCTGAGGGCTTAAAGCGGAGTTCCCGGGCACGAAAATTTTTTTTCAGTGAACATACCCCCGGGACAGTCAGGGCTAGTACATTCCACAATGGCTAGCCTCTGATCTGTCCCGGGTCGCACTTACCTACAAGAAGAAATACTCACTTTTAAAATTTCTTCTCCAGCGTTGCCATCTCTGTTGTGGGCAGCTGAAGCCAGCGCAATCCTCTTCTGCATCCTCTTCCGCGTCTGGGGAAAAGTTTATAGACTGGCTGGTCCTAGGGGGTGAAAGGGAACGGGGGCATAACCTACGGACATCTAAGTACTGTAGAAAGCAGAGTGTAGAGTGCTTGCACTGGCCAAGGGGTTCCATGGTGTAATGGTTAGCACTCTGGACTTTGAATCCAGTGATCCGAGTTCAAATCTCGGTGGAACCTATTGTGGAGAATCACGCTTCATTTCTTTGTGGAAAATCAGTATGTTTCTTATGGCCACTGATACCATAAGCTTCTGATTACATGGCTGGTTGTGGATTTAGTGAGCGTGGCTTATTATAAGCATGCTGCCCAGGGCCATCCCATTGCCAGGCGCTAACCCGTGATGCAGAGAGCTCTATTAAAAGAAAATATCTGCAGCCCTAAGTATTTTTACCAGGGGCAGGAAAAGGGTGGCAAGCGGTCCTCGTTAGTATAGTGGTGAGTATCCCCGCCTGTCACGCGGGAGACCGGGGTTCGATTCCCCGACGGGGAGAAGCGACTTTCTTTTCAACCCACTTACCCATGCGCCTCGCTGGACAGCTTAAGTCCTTGTAATGCTCTTTCCAGATGGAGAAAATCTCCCAAAAGGCTTTTTTGTTCAAGCAACTGAAAGTGCCAGAGCTTCAAAAAGTGTGTTTGTGACCTTTAAAGGAGTGGAAAAAAGGATCCTAGGGGGTTAAAGGGGATGGGGGCCATAACCTACGGACATCTCAGTACAACAGAAAGCAGAGCTCCTAGCTCCTAGCTCCTAGCTCCTAGCTCCTAGCTCCTAGCTCCTGTACTCAACCAGGGGTTCCATGGTGTAATGGTTAGCACTCTGGACTCTGAATCCAGCGATCCGAGTTCAAATCTCGGTGGGACCTTCTGTGGAGACTCACGCTTCATTTATTTGTGGAAAATCAATATGTGTCTTATGGCCACTGATACCATAAGCTGGTGATTACGTGGCTGGTTGTGGATTTAGTGAGCGTGGCTTATTATAAGCATGCTGCTCAGGGCCATCCCATTGCCAGGCGCTAAGCCGTGATGCAGAGAGCTCTATTAAAAGAAAATATCTGAAGCCCTAAGTATTTTTACCAGGAGCAGGAAAGGAATGCCAAGTGGTCCTCGTTAGTATAGTGGTGAGTATCCCCGCCTGTCACGCGGGAGACCGGGGTTCGATTCCCCGACGGGGAGAAACATCTTTCTTTTCTACCCAGTTACCCACGCACCTCTCTGGTGCTGGACATCTTAAGTCCTTGTAATGCTCTTTCCAGAAGAAAGTGTTTGCTCGGGTTTGCTGTACATGGCAATTGGGGAAAGTCATCTCATGGCCACCCTGCACAACACCAGCTTTGTCACAGTTTCAGAGGTCACGAATGCTTCAGACCACCTCTGCAATTTAACTCTGGCTTTTCCCTGTGGCCCTAAGTGCCTTTACCAGGAGGAGGGGCGGCGGCGGCGGCGGCAGCCGCAAGAAGCACTACATGGCCATTGTGGTCCTCGTTAGTATAGTGGTGAGTATCCCCGCCTGTCACGCGGGAGACCGGGGTTCAATTCCCCGACGGGGAGAAACGATTTTCTTTTCTTTTCGGGGAATGAGATGGAACAGCCAGCATCAAAGACAGGTCCCAGCTGGGAAAAGGGAATGCTCTTGCTGGACAAATTCTCATCAAGGCCTGAGCAAATGGGATGATGACAAGGGAAGGCCCAATCAGTTCTTAATAGCGTGGAAAGTGCAGAGATTTGAATCTCAATAGAACTTACCCTGGGACCAGCTCCTGAACATGTTGCATACCGGGGGAGAGAGAGTCGAAAAGACCTCTCCAAGGCCAAAGCTGCATACTCTGCTGTATGTTAGCCTGGTGTTGGGCTTTAGGAGAGATGGAGTGATCTGTGAAGAGCACACTGGGCTCTCTGGCCTACTCCGGTCTACCGCATGCCTCATTTCATCTTGAGAGTTTCACCGTCTTTTCATGTTAAACAAGTCATGGTGTTTCTGGATCCCTCTTTGAAAAATCACCATACCCCTGATGGAGAAAATCTCCCAAAAGGCTTTTTTGTTCAAGCAACTGAAAGTGCCAGAGCTTCAAAAAGTGTGTTTGTGACCTTTAAAGGAGTCGAAAAAAGGATCATCCAGCCTCATCCACAACCATAGTCACCTGGTTAGATACAACAATCCTGAGGGCTTAAAGCGGAGTTCCCGGGCACGAAAATTTTTTTTCAGTGAACATACCCCCGGGACAGTCAGGGCTAGTACATTCCACAATGGCTAGCCTCTGATCTGTCCCGGGTCGCACTTACCTACAAGAAGAAATACTCACTTTTAAAATTTCTTCTCCAGCGTTGCCATCTCTGTTGTGGGCAGCTGAAGCCAGCGCAATCCTCTTCTGCATCCTCTTCCGCGTCTGGGGAAAAGTTTATAGACTGGCTGGTCCTAGGGGGTGAAAGGGAACGGGGGCATAACCTACGGACATCTAAGTACTGTAGAAAGCAGAGTGTAGAGTGCTTGCACTGGCCAAGGGGTTCCATGGTGTAATGGTTAGCACTCTGGACTTTGAATCCAGTGATCCGAGTTCAAATCTCGGTGGAACCTATTGTGGAGAATCACGCTTCATTTCTTTGTGGAAAATCAGTATGTTTCTTATGGCCACTGATACCATAAGCTTCTGATTACATGGCTGGTTGTGGATTTAGTGAGCGTGGCTTATTATAAGCATGCTGCTCAGGGCCATCCCATTGCCAGGCGCTAAGCCGTGATGCAGAGAGCTCTATTAAAAGAAAATATCTGAAGCCCTAAGTATTTTTACCAGGAGCAGGAAAGGAATGCCAAGTGGTCCTCGTTAGTATAGTGGTGAGTATCCCCGCCTGTCACGCGGGAGACCGGGGTTCGATTCCCCGACGGGGAGAAACATCTTTCTTTTCTACCCAGTTACCCACGCACCTCTCTGGTGCTGGACATCTTAAGTCCTTGTAATGCTCTTTCCAGAAGAAAGTGTTTGCTCGGGTTTGCTGTACATGGCAATTGGGGAAAGTCATCTCATGGCCACCCTGCACAACACCAGCTTTGTCACAGTTTCAGAGGTCACGAATGCTTCAGACCACCTCTGCAATTTAACTCTGGCTTTTCCCTGTGGCCCTAAGTGCCTTTACCAGGAGGAGGGGCGGCGGCGGCGGCGGCGGCGGCAGCCGCAAGAAGCACTACATGGCCATTGTGGTCCTCGTTAGTATAGTGGTGAGTATCCCCGCCTGTCACGCGGGAGACCGGGGTTCAATTCCCCGACGGGGAGAAACGATTTTCTTTTCTTTTCGGGGAATGAGATGGAACAGCCAGCATCAAAGACAGGTCCCAGCTGGGAAAAGGGAATGCTCTTGCTGGACAAATTCTCATCAAGGCCTGAGCAAATGGGATGATGACAAGGGAAGGCCCAATCAGTTCTTAATAGCGTGGAAAGTGCAGAGATTTGAATCTCAATAGAACTTACCCTGGGACCAGCTCCTGAACATGTTGCATACCGGGGGAGAGAGAGTCGAAAAGACCTCTCCAAGGCCAAAGCTGCATACTCTGCTGTATGTTAGCCTGGTGTTGGGCTTTAGGAGAGATGGAGTGATCTGTGAAGAGCACACTGGGCTCTCTGGCCTACTCCGGTCTACCGCATGCCTCATTTCATCTTGAGAGTTTCACCGTCTTTTCATGTTAAACAAGTCATGGTGTTTCTGGATCCCTCTTTGAAAAATCACCATACCCCTGATGGAGAAAATCTCCCAAAAGGCTTTTTTGTTCAAGCAACTGAAAGTGCCAGAGCTTCAAAAAGTGTGTTTGTGACCTTTAAAGGAGTCGAAAAAAGGATCATCCAGCCTCATCCACAACCATAGTCACCTGGTTAGATACAACAATCCTGAGGGCTTAAAGCGGAGTTCCCGGGCACGAAAATTTTTTTTCAGTGAACATACCCCCGGGACAGTCAGGGCTAGTACATTCCACAATGGCTAGCCTCTGATCTGTCCCGGGTCGCACTTACCTACAAGAAGAAATACTCACTTTTAAAATTTCTTCTCCAGCGTTGCCATCTCTGTTGTGGGCAGCTGAAGCCAGCGCAATCCTCTTCTGCATCCTCTTCCGCGTCTGGGGAAAAGTTTATAGACTGGCTGGTCCTAGGGGGTGAAAGGGAACGGGGGCATAACCTACGGACATCTAAGTACTGTAGAAAGCAGAGTGTAGAGTGCTTGCACTGGCCAAGGGGTTCCATGGTGTAATGGTTAGCACTCTGGACTTTGAATCCAGTGATCCGAGTTCAAATCTCGGTGGAACCTATTGTGGAGAATCACGCTTCATTTCTTTGTGGAAAATCAGTATGTTTCTTATGGCCACTGATACCATAAGCTTCTGATTACATGGCTGGTTGTGGATTTAGTGAGCGTGGCTTATTATAAGCATGCTGCCCAGGGCCATCCCATTGCCAGGCGCTAACCCGTGATGCAGAGAGCTCTATTAAAAGAAAATATCTGCAGCCCTAAGTATTTTTACCAGGGGCAGGAAAAGGGTGGCAAGCGGTCCTCGTTAGTATAGTGGTGAGTATCCCCGCCTGTCACGCGGGAGACCGGGGTTCGATTCCCCGACGGGGAGAAGCGACTTTCTTTTCAACCCACTTACCCATGCGCCTCGCTGGACAGCTTAAGTCCTTGTAATGCTCTTTCCAGATGGAGAAAATCTCCCAAAAGGCTTTTTTGTTCAAGCAACTGAAAGTGCCAGAGCTTCAAAAAGTGTGTTTGTGACCTTTAAAGGAGTGGAAAAAAGGATCCTAGGGGGTTAAAGGGGATGGGGGCCATAACCTACGGACATCTCAGTACAACAGAAAGCAGAGCTCCTAGCTCCTAGCTCCTAGCTCCTAGCTCCTAGCTCCTGTACTCAACCAGGGGTTCCATGGTGTAATGGTTAGCACTCTGGACTCTGAATCCAGCGATCCGAGTTCAAATCTCGGTGGGACCTTCTGTGGAGACTCACGCTTCATTTATTTGTGGAAAATCAATATGTGTCTTATGGCCACTGATACCATAAGCTGGTGATTACGTGGCTGGTTGTGGATTTAGTGAGCGTGGCTTATTATAAGCATGCTGCTCAGGGCCATCCCATTGCCAGGCGCTAAGCCGTGATGCAGAGAGCTCTATTAAAAGAAAATATCTGAAGCCCTAAGTATTTTTACCAGGAGCAGGAAAGGAATGCCAAGTGGTCCTCGTTAGTATAGTGGTGAGTATCCCCGCCTGTCACGCGGGAGACCGGGGTTCGATTCCCCGACGGGGAGAAACATCTTTCTTTTCTACCCAGTTACCCACGCACCTCTCTGGTGCTGGACATCTTAAGTCCTTGTAATGCTCTTTCCAGAAGAAAGTGTTTGCTCGGGTTTGCTGTACATGGCAATTGGGGAAAGTCATCTCATGGCCACCCTGCACAACACCAGCTTTGTCACAGTTTCAGAGGTCACGAATGCTTCAGACCACCTCTGCAATTTAACTCTGGCTTTTCCCTGTGGCCCTAAGTGCCTTTACCAGGAGGAGGGGCGGCGGCAGCCGCAAGAAGCACTACATGGCCATTGTGGTCCTCGTTAGTATAGTGGTGAGTATCCCCGCCTGTCACGCGGGAGACCGGGGTTCAATTCCCCGACGGGGAGAAACGATTTTCTTTTCTTTTCGGGGAATGAGATGGAACAGCCAGCATCAAAGACAGGTCCCAGCTGGGAAAAGGGAATGCTCTTGCTGGACAAATTCTCATCAAGGCCTGAGCAAATGGGATGATGACAAGGGAAGGCCCAATCAGTTCTTAATAGCGTGGAAAGTGCAGAGATTTGAATCTCAATAGAACTTACCCTGGGACCAACTCCTGAACATGTTGCATACCGGGGGAGAGAGAGTCGAAAAGACCTCTCCAAGGCCAAAGCTGCATACTCTGCTGTATGTTAGCCTGGTGTTGGGCTTTAGGAGAGATGGAGTGATCTGTGAAGAGCACACTGGGCTCTCTGGCCTACTCCGGTCTACCGCATGCCTCATTTCATCTTGAGAGTTTCACCGTCTTTTCATGTTAAACAAGTCATGGTGTTTCTGGATCCCTCTTTGAAAAATCACCATACCCCTGATGGAGAAAATCTCCCAAAAGGCTTTTTTGTTCAAGCAACTGAAAGTGCCAGAGCTTCAAAAAGTGTGTTTGTGACCTTTAAAGGAGTCGAAAAAAGGATCATCCAGCCTCATCCACAACCATAGTCACCTGGTTAGATACAACAATCCTGAGGGCTTAAAGCGGAGTTCCCGGGCACGAAAATTTTTTTTCAGTGAACATACCCCCGGGACAGTCAGGGCTAGTACATTCCACAATGGCTAGCCTCTGATCTGTCCCGGGTCGCACTTACCTACAAGAAGAAATACTCACTTTTAAAATTTCTTCTCCAGCGTTGCCATCTCTGTTGTGGGCAGCTGAAGCCAGCGCAATCCTCTTCTGCATCCTCTTCCGCGTCTGGGGAAAAGTTTATAGACTGGCTGGTCCTAGGGGGTGAAAGGGAACGGGGGCATAACCTACGGACATCTAAGTACTGTAGAAAGCAGAGTGCAGAGTGCTTGCACTGGCCAAGGGGTTCCATGGTGTAATGGTTAGCACTCTGGACTTTGAATCCAGTGATCCGAGTTCAAATCTCGGTGGAACCTATTGTGGAGAATCACGCTTCATTTCTTTGTGGAAAATCAGTATGTTTCTTATGGCCACTGATACCATAAGCTTCTGATTACATGGCTGGTTGTGGATTTAGTGAGCGTGGCTTATTATAAGCATGCTGCCCAGGGCCATCCCATTGCCAGGCGCTAACCCGTGATGCAGAGAGCTCTATTAAAAGAAAATATCTGCAGCCCTAAGTATTTTTACCAGGGGCAGGAAAAGGGTGGCAAGCGGTCCTCGTTAGTATAGTGGTGAGTATCCCCGCCTGTCACGCGGGAGACCGGGGTTCGATTCCCCGACGGGGAGAAGCGACTTTCTTTTCAACCCACTTACCCATGCGCCTCGCTGGACAGCTTAAGTCCTTGTAATGCTCTTTCCAGATGGAGAAAATCTCCCAAAAGGCTTTTTTGTTCAAGCAACTGAAAGTGCCAGAGCTTCAAAAAGTGTGTTTGTGACCTTTAAAGGAGTGGAAAAAAGGATCCTAGGGGGTTAAAGGGGATGGGGGCCATAACCTACGGACATCTCAGTACAACAGAAAGCAGAGCTCCTAGCTCCTGTACTCAACCAGGGGTTCCATGGTGTAATGGTTAGCACTCTGGACTCTGAATCCAGCGATCCGAGTTCAAATCTCGGTGGGACCTTCTGTGGAGACTCACGCTTCATTTATTTGTGGAAAATCAATATGTGTCTTATGGCCACTGATACCATAAGCTGGTGATTACGTGGCTGGTTGTGGATTTAGTGAGCGTGGCTTATTATAAGCATGCTGCTCAGGGCCATCCCATTGCCAGGCGCTAAGCCGTGATGCAGAGAGCTCTATTAAAAGAAAATATCTGAAGCCCTAAGTATTTTTACCAGGAGCAGGAAAGGAATGCCAAGTGGTCCTCGTTAGTATAGTGGTGAGTATCCCCGCCTGTCACGCGGGAGACCGGGGTTCGATTCCCCGACGGGGAGAAACATCTTTCTTTTCTACCCAGTTACCCACGCACCTCTCTGGTGCTGGACATCTTAAGTCCTTGTAATGCTCTTTCCAGAAGAAAGTGTTTGCTCGGGTTTGCTGTACATGGCAATTGGGGAAAGTCATCTCATGGCCACCCTGCACAACACCAGCTTTGTCACAGTTTCAGAGGTCACGAATGCTTCAGACCACCTCTGCAATTTAACTCTGGCTTTTCCCTGTGGCCCTAAGTGCCTTTACCAGGAGGAGGGGCGGCGGCGGCGGCGGCGGCGGCAGCCGCAAGAAGCACTACATGGCCATTGTGGTCCTCGTTAGTATAGTGGTGAGTATCCCCGCCTGTCACGCGGGAGACCGGGGTTCAATTCCCCGACGGGGAGAAACGATTTTCTTTTCTTTTCGGGGAATGAGATGGAACAGCCAGCATCAAAGACAGGTCCCAGCTGGGAAAAGGGAATGCTCTTGCTGGACAAATTCTCATCAAGGCCTGAGCAAATGGGATGATGACAAGGGAAGGCCCAATCAGTTCTTAATAGCGTGGAAAGTGCAGAGATTTGAATCTCAATAGAACTTACCCTGGGACCAGCTCCTGAACATGTTGCATACCGGGGGAGAGAGAGTCGAAAAGACCTCTCCAAGGCCAAAGCTGCATACTCTGCTGTATGTTAGCCTGGTGTTGGGCTTTAGGAGAGATGGAGTGATCTGTGAAGAGCACACTGGGCTCTCTGGCCTACTCCGGTCTACCGCATGCCTCATTTCATCTTGAGAGTTTCACCGTCTTTTCATGTTAAACAAGTCATGGTGTTTCTGGATCCCTCTTTGAAAAATCACCATACCCCTGATGGAGAAAATCTCCCAAAAGGCTTTTTTGTTCAAGCAACTGAAAGTGCCAGAGCTTCAAAAAGTGTGTTTGTGACCTTTAAAGGAGTCGAAAAAAGGATCATCCAGCCTCATCCACAACCATAGTCACCTGGTTAGATACAACAATCCTGAGGGCTTAAAGCGGAGTTCCCGGGCACGAAAATTTTTTTTCAGTGAACATACCCCCGGGACAGTCAGGGCTAGTACATTCCACAATGGCTAGCCTCTGATCTGTCCCGGGTCGCACTTACCTACAAGAAGAAATACTCACTTTTAAAATTTCTTCTCCAGCGTTGCCATCTCTGTTGTGGGCAGCTGAAGCCAGCGCAATCCTCTTCTGCATCCTCTTCCGCGTCTGGGGAAAAGTTTATAGACTGGCTGGTCCTAGGGGGTGAAAGGGAACGGGGGCATAACCTACGGACATCTAAGTACTGTAGAAAGCAGAGTGTAGAGTGCTTGCACTGGCCAAGGGGTTCCATGGTGTAATGGTTAGCACTCTGGACTTTGAATCCAGTGATCCGAGTTCAAATCTCGGTGGAACCTATTGTGGAGAATCACGCTTCATTTCTTTGTGGAAAATCAGTATGTTTCTTATGGCCACTGATACCATAAGCTTCTGATTACATGGCTGGTTGTGGATTTAGTGAGCGTGGCTTATTATAAGCATGCTGCCCAGGGCCATCCCATTGCCAGGCACTAACCCGTGATGCAGAGAGCTCTATTAAAAGAAAATATCTGCAGCCCTAAGTATTTTTACCAGGGGCAGGAAAAGGGTGGCAAGCGGTCCTCGTTAGTATAGTGGTGAGTATCCCCGCCTGTCACGCGGGAGACCGGGGTTCGATTCCCCGACGGGGAGAAGCGACTTTCTTTTCAACCCACTTACCCATGCGCCTCGCTGGACAGCTTAAGTCCTTGTAATGCTCTTTCCAGATGGAGAAAATCTCCCAAAAGGCTTTTTTGTTCAAGCAACTGAAAGTGCCAGAGCTTCAAAAAGTGTGTTTGTGACCTTTAAAGGAGTGGAAAAAAGGATCCTAGGGGGTTAAAGGGGATGGGGGCCATAACCTACGGACATCTCAGTACAACAGAAAGCAGAGCTCCTAGCTCCTGTACTCAACCAGGGGTTCCATGGTGTAATGGTTAGCACTCTGGACTCTGAATCCAGCGATCCGAGTTCAAATCTCGGTGGGACCTTCTGTGGAGACTCACGCTTCATTTATTTGTGGAAAATCAATATGTGTCTTATGGCCACTGATACCATAAGCTGGTGATTACGTGGCTGGTTGTGGATTTAGTGAGCGTGGCTTATTATAAGCATGCTGCTCAGGGCCATCCCATTGCCAGGCGCTAAGCCGTGATGCAGAGAGCTCTATTAAAAGAAAATATCTGAAGCCCTAAGTATTTTTACCAGGAGCAGGAAAGGAATGCCAAGTGGTCCTCGTTAGTATAGTGGTGAGTATCCCCGCCTGTCACGCGGGAGACCGGGGTTCGATTCCCCGACGGGGAGAAACATCTTTCTTTTCTACCCAGTTACCCACGCACCTCTCTGGTGCTGGACATCTTAAGTCCTTGTAATGCTCTTTCCAGAAGAAAGTGTTTGCTCGGGTTTGCTGTACATGGCAATTGGGGAAAGTCATCTCATGGCCACCCTGCACAACACCAGCTTTGTCACAGTTTCAGAGGTCACGAATGCTTCAGACCACCTCTGCAATTTAACTCTGGCTTTTCCCTGTGGCCCTAAGTGCCTTTACCAGGAGGAGGGGCGGCGGCGGCGGCGGCGGCGGCAGCCGCAAGAAGCACTACATGGCCATTGTGGTCCTCGTTAGTATAGTGGTGAGTATCCCCGCCTGTCACGCGGGAGACCGGGGTTCAATTCCCCGACGGGGAGAAACGATTTTCTTTTCTTTTCGGGGAATGAGATGGAACAGCCAGCATCAAAGACAGGTCCCAGCTGGGAAAAGGGAATGCTCTTGCTGGACAAATTCTCATCAAGGCCTGAGCAAATGGGATGATGACAAGGGAAGGCCCAATCAGTTCTTAATAGCGTGGAAAGTGCAGAGATTTGAATCTCAATAGAACTTACCCTGGGACCAGCTCCTGAACATGTTGCATACCGGGGGAGAGAGAGTCGAAAAGACCTCTCCAAGGCCAAAGCTGCATACTCTGCTGTATGTTAGCCTGGTGTTGGGCTTTAGGAGAGATGGAGTGATCTGTGAAGAGCACACTGGGCTCTCTGGCCTACTCCGGTCTACCGCATGCCTCATTTCATCTTGAGAGTTTCACCGTCTTTTCATGTTAAACAAGTCATGGTGTTTCTGGATCCCTCTTTGAAAAATCACCATACCCCTGATGGAGAAAATCTCCCAAAAGGCTTTTTTGTTCAAGCAACTGAAAGTGCCAGAGCTTCAAAAAGTGTGTTTGTGACCTTTAAAGGAGTCGAAAAAAGGATCATCCAGCCTCATCCACAACCATAGTCACCTGGTTAGATACAACAATCCTGAGGGCTTAAAGCGGAGTTCCCGGGCACGAAAATTTTTTTTCAGTGAACATACCCCCGGGACAGTCAGGGCTAGTACATTCCACAATGGCTAGCCTCTGATCTGTCCCGGGTCGCACTTACCTACAAGAAGAAATACTCACTTTTAAAATTTCTTCTCCAGCGTTGCCATCTCTGTTGTGGGCAGCTGAAGCCAGCGCAATCCTCTTCTGCATCCTCTTCCGCGTCTGGGGAAAAGTTTATAGACTGGCTGGTCCTAGGGGGTGAAAGGGAACGGGGGCATAACCTACGGACATCTAAGTACTGTAGAAAGCAGAGTGTAGAGTGCTTGCACTGGCCAAGGGGTTCCATGGTGTAATGGTTAGCACTCTGGACTTTGAATCCAGTGATCCGAGTTCAAATCTCGGTGGAACCTATTGTGGAGAATCACGCTTCATTTCTTTGTGGAAAATCAGTATGTTTCTTATGGCCACTGATACCATAAGCTTCTGATTACATGGCTGGTTGTGGATTTAGTGAGCGTGGCTTATTATAAGCATGCTGCCCAGGGCCATCCCATTGCCAGGCACTAACCCGTGATGCAGAGAGCTCTATTAAAAGAAAATATCTGCAGCCCTAAGTATTTTTACCAGGGGCAGGAAAAGGGTGGCAAGCGGTCCTCGTTAGTATAGTGGTGAGTATCCCCGCCTGTCACGCGGGAGACCGGGGTTCGATTCCCCGACGGGGAGAAGCGACTTTCTTTTCAACCCACTTACCCATGCGCCTCGCTGGACAGCTTAAGTCCTTGTAATGCTCTTTCCAGATGGAGAAAATCTCCCAAAAGGCTTTTTTGTTCAAGCAACTGAAAGTGCCAGAGCTTCAAAAAGTGTGTTTGTGACCTTTAAAGGAGTGGAAAAAAGGATCCTAGGGGGTTAAAGGGGATGGGGGCCATAACCTACGGACATCTCAGTACAACAGAAAGCAGAGCTCCTAGCTCCTGTACTCAACCAGGGGTTCCATGGTGTAATGGTTAGCACTCTGGACTCTGAATCCAGCGATCCGAGTTCAAATCTCGGTGGGACCTTCTGTGGAGACTCACGCTTCATTTATTTGTGGAAAATCAATATGTGTCTTATGGCCACTGATACCATAAGCTGGTGATTACGTGGCTGGTTGTGGATTTAGTGAGCGTGGCTTATTATAAGCATGCTGCTCAGGGCCATCCCATTGCCAGGCGCTAAGCCGTGATGCAGAGAGCTCTATTAAAAGAAAATATCTGAAGCCCTAAGTATTTTTACCAGGAGCAGGAAACGAATGCCAAGTGGTCCTCGTTAGTATAGTGGTGAGTATCCCCGCCTGTCACGTGGGAGACCGGGGTTCGATTCCCCGACGGGGAGAAACATCTTTCTTTTCTACCCAGTTACCCACGCACCTCTCTGGTGCTGGACATCTTAAGTCCTTGTAATGCTCTTTCCAGAAGAAAGTGTTTGCTCGGGTTTGCTGTACATGGCAATTGGGGAAAGTCATCTCATGGCCACCCTGCACAACACCAGCTTTGTCACAGTTTCAGAGGTCACGAATGCTTCAGACCACCTCTGCAATTTAACTCTGGCTTTTCCCTGTGGCCCTAAGTGCCTTTACCAGGAGGAGGGGCGGCGGCGGCGGCAGCCGCAAGAAGCACTACATGGCCATTGTGGTCCTCGTTAGTATAGTGGTGAGTATCCCCGCCTGTCACGCGGGAGACCGGGGTTCAATTCCCCGACGGGGAGAAACGATTTTCTTTTCTTTTCGGGGAATGAGATGGAACAGCCAGCATCAAAGACAGGTCCCAGCTGGGAAAAGGGAATGCTCTTGCTGGACAAATTCTCATCAAGGCCTGAGCAAATGGGATGATGACAAGGGAAGGCCCAATCAGTTCTTAATAGCGTGGAAAGTGCAGAGATTTGAATCTCAATAGAACTTACCCTGGGACCAACTCCTGAACATGTTGCATACCGGGGGAGAGAGAGTCGAAAAGACCTCTCCAAGGCCAAAGCTGCATACTCTGCTGTATGTTAGCCTGGTGTTGGGCTTTAGGAGAGATGGAGTGATCTGTGAAGAGCACACTGGGCTCTCTGGCCTACTCCGGTCTACCGCATGCCTCATTTCATCTTGAGAGTTTCACCGTCTTTTCATGTTAAACAAGTCATGGTGTTTCTGGATCCCTCTTTGAAAAATCACCATACCCCTGATGGAGAAAATCTCCCAAAAGGCTTTTTTGTTCAAGCAACTGAAAGTGCCAGAGCTTCAAAAAGTGTGTTTGTGACCTTTAAAGGAGTCGAAAAAAGGATCATCCAGCCTCATCCACAACCATAGTCACCTGGTTAGATACAACAATCCTGAGGGCTTAAAGCGGAGTTCCCGGGCACGAAAATTTTTTTTCAGTGAACATACCCCCGGGACAGTCAGGGCTAGTACATTCCACAATGGCTAGCCTCTGATCTGTCCCGGGTCGCACTTACCTACAAGAAGAAATACTCACTTTTAAAATTTCTTCTCCAGCGTTGCCATCTCTGTTGTGGGCAGCTGAAGCCAGCGCAATCCTCTTCTGCATCCTCTTCCGCGTCTGGGGAAAAGTTTATAGACTGGCTGGTCCTAGGGGGTGAAAGGGAACGGGGGCATAACCTACGGACATCTAAGTACTGTAGAAAGCAGAGTGTAGAGTGCTTGCACTGGCCAAGGGGTTCCATGGTGTAATGGTTAGCACTCTGGACTTTGAATCCAGTGATCCGAGTTCAAATCTCGGTGGAACCTATTGTGGAGAATCACGCTTCATTTCTTTGTGGAAAATCAGTATGTTTCTTATGGCCACTGATACCATAAGCTTCTGATTACATGGCTGGTTGTGGATTTAGTGAGCGTGGCTTATTATAAGCATGCTGCCCAGGGCCATCCCATTGCCAGGCGCTAACCCGTGATGCAGAGAGCTCTATTAAAAGAAAATATCTGCAGCCCTAAGTATTTTTACCAGGGGCAGGAAAAGGGTGGCAAGCGGTCCTCGTTAGTATAGTGGTGAGTATCCCCGCCTGTCACGCGGGAGACCGGGGTTCGATTCCCCGACGGGGAGAAGCGACTTTCTTTTCAACCCACTTACCCATGCGCCTCGCTGGACAGCTTAAGTCCTTGTAATGCTCTTTCCAGATGGAGAAAATCTCCCAAAAGGCTTTTTTGTTCAAGCAACTGAAAGTGCCAGAGCTTCAAAAAGTGTGTTTGTGACCTTTAAAGGAGTGGAAAAAAGGATCCTAGGGGGTTAAAGGGGATGGGGGCCATAACCTACGGACATCTCAGTACAACAGAAAGCAGAGCTCCTAGCTCCTGTACTCAACCAGGGGTTCCATGGTGTAATGGTTAGCACTCTGGACTCTGAATCCAGCGATCCGAGTTCAAATCTCGGTGGGACCTTCTGTGGAGACTCACGCTTCATTTATTTGTGGAAAATCAATATGTGTCTTATGGCCACTGATACCATAAGCTGGTGATTACGTGGCTGGTTGTGGATTTAGTGAGCGTGGCTTATTATAAGCATGCTGCTCAGGGCCATCCCATTGCCAGGCGCTAAGCCGTGATGCAGAGAGCTCTATTAAAAGAAAATATCTGAAGCCCTAAGTATTTTTACCAGGAGCAGGAAAGGAATGCCAAGTGGTCCTCGTTAGTATAGTGGTGAGTATCCCCGCCTGTCACGCGGGAGACCGGGGTTCGATTCCCCGACGGGGAGAAACATCTTTCTTTTCTACCCAGTTACCCACGCACCTCTCTGGTGCTGGACATCTTAAGTCCTTGTAATGCTCTTTCCAGAAGAAAGTGTTTGCTCGGGTTTGCTGTACATGGCAATTGGGGAAAGTCATCTCATGGCCACCCTGCACAACACCAGCTTTGTCACAGTTTCAGAGGTCACGAATGCTTCAGACCACCTCTGCAATTTAACTCTGGCTTTTCCCTGTGGCCCTAAGTGCCTTTACCAGGAGGAGGGGCGGCGGCGGCGGCAGCCGCAAGAAGCACTACATGGCCATTGTGGTCCTCGTTAGTATAGTGGTGAGTATCCCCGCCTGTCACGCGGGAGACCGGGGTTCAATTCCCCGACGGGGAGAAACGATTTTCTTTTCTTTTCGGGGAATGAGATGGAACAGCCAGCATCAAAGACAGGTCCCAGCTGGGAAAAGGGAATGCTCTTGCTGGACAAATTCTCATCAAGGCCTGAGCAAATGGGATGATGACAAGGGAAGGCCCAATCAGTTCTTAATAGCGTGGAAAGTGCAGAGATTTGAATCTCAATAGAACTTACCCTGGGACCAGCTCCTGAACATGTTGCATACCGGGGGAGAGAGAGTCGAAAAGACCTCTCCAAGGCCAAAGCTGCATACTCTGCTGTATGTTAGCCTGGTGTTGGGCTTTAGGAGAGATGGAGTGATCTGTGAAGAGCACACTGGGCTCTCTGGCCTACTCCGGTCTACCGCATGCCTCATTTCATCTTGAGAGTTTCACCGTCTTTTCATGTTAAACAAGTCATGGTGTTTCTGGATCCCTCTTTGAAAAATCACCATACCCCTGATGGAGAAAATCTCCCAAAAGGCTTTTTTGTTCAAGCAACTGAAAGTGCCAGAGCTTCAAAAAGTGTGTTTGTGACCTTTAAAGGAGTCGAAAAAAGGATCATCCAGCCTCATCCACAACCATAGTCACCTGGTTAGATACAACAATCCTGAGGGCTTAAAGCGGAGTTCCCGGGCACGAAAATTTTTTTTCAGTGAACATACCCCCGGGACAGTCAGGGCTAGTACATTCCACAATGGCTAGCCTCTGATCTGTCCCGGGTCGCACTTACCTACAAGAAGAAATACTCACTTTTAAAATTTCTTCTCCAGCGTTGCCATCTCTGTTGTGGGCAGCTGAAGCCAGCGCAATCCTCTTCTGCATCCTCTTCCGCGTCTGGGGAAAAGTTTATAGACTGGCTGGTCCTAGGGGGTGAAAGGGAACGGGGGCATAACCTACGGACATCTAAGTACTGTAGAAAGCAGAGTGTAGAGTGCTTGCACTGGCCAAGGGGTTCCATGGTGTAATGGTTAGCACTCTGGACTTTGAATCCAGTGATCCGAGTTCAAATCTCGGTGGAACCTATTGTGGAGAATCACGCTTCATTTCTTTGTGGAAAATCAGTATGTTTCTTATGGCCACTGATACCATAAGCTTCTGATTACATGGCTGGTTGTGGATTTAGTGAGCGTGGCTTATTATAAGCATGCTGCCCAGGGCCATCCCATTGCCAGGCGCTAACCCGTGATGCAGAGAGCTCTATTAAAAGAAAATATCTGCAGCCCTAAGTATTTTTACCAGGGGCAGGAAAAGGGTGGCAAGCGGTCCTCGTTAGTATAGTGGTGAGTATCCCCGCCTGTCACGCGGGAGACCGGGGTTCGATTCCCCGACGGGGAGAAGCGACTTTCTTTTCAACCCACTTACCCATGCGCCTCGCTGGACAGCTTAAGTCCTTGTAATGCTCTTTCCAGATGGAGAAAATCTCCCAAAAGGCTTTTTTGTTCAAGCAACTGAAAGTGCCAGAGCTTCAAAAAGTGTGTTTGTGACCTTTAAAGGAGTGGAAAAAAGGATCCTAGGGGGTTAAAGGGGATGGGGGCCATAACCTACGGACATCTCAGTACAACAGAAAGCAGAGCTCCTAGCTCCTGTACTCAACCAGGGGTTCCATGGTGTAATGGTTAGCACTCTGGACTCTGAATCCAGCGATCCGAGTTCAAATCTCGGTGGGACCTTCTGTGGAGACTCACGCTTCATTTATTTGTGGAAAATCAATATGTGTCTTATGGCCACTGATACCATAAGCTGGTGATTACGTGGCTGGTTGTGGATTTAGTGAGCGTGGCTTATTATAAGCATGCTGCTCAGGGCCATCCCATTGCCAGGCGCTAAGCCGTGATGCAGAGAGCTCTATTAAAAGAAAATATCTGAAGCCCTAAGTATTTTTACCAGGAGCAGGAAAGGAATGCCAAGTGGTCCTCGTTAGTATAGTGGTGAGTATCCCCGCCTGTCACGCGGGAGACCGGGGTTCGATTCCCCGACGGGGAGAAACATCTTTCTTTTCTACCCAGTTACCCACGCACCTCTCTGGTGCTGGACATCTTAAGTCCTTGTAATGCTCTTTCCAGAAGAAAGTGTTTGCTCGGGTTTGCTGTACATGGCAATTGGGGAAAGTCATCTCATGGCCACCCTGCACAACACCAGCTTTGTCACAGTTTCAGAGGTCACGAATGCTTCAGACCACCTCTGCAATTTAACTCTGGCTTTTCCCTGTGGCCCTAAGTGCCTTTACCAGGAGGAGGGGCGGCGGCGGCAGCCGCAAGAAGCACTACATGGCCATTGTGGTCCTCGTTAGTATAGTGGTGAGTATCCCCGCCTGTCACGCGGGAGACCGGGGTTCAATTCCCCGACGGGGAGAAACAATTTTCTTTTCTTTTCGGGGAATGAGATGGAACAGCCAGCATCAAAGACAGGTCCCAGCTGGGAAAAGGGAATGCTCTTGCTGGACAAATTCTCATCAAGGCCTGAGCAAATGGGATGATGACAAGGGAAGGCCCAATCAGTTCTTAATAGCGTGGAAAGTGCAGAGATTTGAATCTCAATAGAACTTACCCTGGGACCAACTCCTGAACATGTTGCATACCGGGGGAGAGAGAGTCGAAAAGACCTCTCCAAGGCCAAAGCTGCATACTCTGCTGTATGTTAGCCTGGTGTTGGGCTTTAGGAGAGATGGAGTGATCTGTGAAGAGCACACTGGGCTCTCTGGCCTACTCCGGTCTACCGCATGCCTCATTTCATCTTGAGAGTTTCACCGTCTTTTCATGTTAAACAAGTCATGGTGTTTCTGGATCCCTCTTTGAAAAATCACCATACCCCTGATGGAGAAAATCTCCCAAAAGGCTTTTTTGTTCAAGCAACTGAAAGTGCCAGAGCTTCAAAAAGTGTGTTTGTGACCTTTAAAGGAGTCGAAAAAAGGATCATCCAGCCTCATCCACAACCATAGTCACCTGGTTAGATACAACAATCCTGAGGGCTTAAAGCGGAGTTCCCGGGCACGAAAATTTTTTTTCAGTGAACATACCCCCGGGACAGTCAGGGCTAGTACATTCCACAATGGCTAGCCTCTGATCTGTCCCGGGTCGCACTTACCTACAAGAAGAAATACTCACTTTTAAAATTTCTTCTCCAGCGTTGCCATCTCTGTTGTGGGCAGCTGAAGCCAGCGCAATCCTCTTCTGCATCCTCTTCCGCGTCTGGGGAAAAGTTTATAGACTGGCTGGTCCTAGGGGGTGAAAGGGAACGGGGGCATAACCTACGGACATCTAAGTACTGTAGAAAGCAGAGTGTAGAGTGCTTGCACTGGCCAAGGGGTTCCATGGTGTAATGGTTAGCACTCTGGACTTTGAATCCAGTGATCCGAGTTCAAATCTCGGTGGAACCTATTGTGGAGAATCACGCTTCATTTCTTTGTGGAAAATCAGTATGTTTCTTATGGCCACTGATACCATAAGCTTCTGATTACATGGCTGGTTGTGGATTTAGTGAGCGTGGCTTATTATAAGCATGCTGCCCAGGGCCATCCCATTGCCAGGCGCTAACCCGTGATGCAGAGAGCTCTATTAAAAGAAAATATCTGCAGCCCTAAGTATTTTTACCAGGGGCAGGAAAAGGGTGGCAAGCGGTCCTCGTTAGTATAGTGGTGAGTATCCCCGCCTGTCACGCGGGAGACCGGGGTTCGATTCCCCGACGGGGAGAAGCGACTTTCTTTTCAACCCACTTACCCATGCGCCTCGCTGGACAGCTTAAGTCCTTGTAATGCTCTTTCCAGATGGAGAAAATCTCCCAAAAGGCTTTTTTGTTCAAGCAACTGAAAGTGCCAGAGCTTCAAAAAGTGTGTTTGTGACCTTTAAAGGAGTGGAAAAAAGGATCCTAGGGGGTTAAAGGGGATGGGGGCCATAACCTACGGACATCTCAGTACAACAGAAAGCAGAGCTCCTAGCTCCTGTACTCAACCAGGGGTTCCATGGTGTAATGGTTAGCACTCTGGACTCTGAATCCAGCGATCCGAGTTCAAATCTCGGTGGGACCTTCTGTGGAGACTCACGCTTCATTTATTTGTGGAAAATCAATATGTGTCTTATGGCCACTGATACCATAAGCTGGTGATTACGTGGCTGGTTGTGGATTTAGTGAGCGTGGCTTATTATAAGCATGCTGCTCAGGGCCATCCCATTGCCAGGCGCTAAGCCGTGATGCAGAGAGCTCTATTAAAAGAAAATATCTGAAGCCCTAAGTATTTTTACCAGGAGCAGGAAAGGAATGCCAAGTGGTCCTCGTTAGTATAGTGGTGAGTATCCCCGCCTGTCACGCGGGAGACCGGGGTTCGATTCCCCGACGGGGAGAAACATCTTTCTTTTCTACCCAGTTACCCACGCACCTCTCTGGTGCTGGACATCTTAAGTCCTTGTAATGCTCTTTCCAGAAGAAAGTGTTTGCTCGGGTTTGCTGTACATGGCAATTGGGGAAAGTCATCTCATGGCCACCCTGCACAACACCAGCTTTGTCACAGTTTCAGAGGTCACGAATGCTTCAGACCACCTCTGCAATTTAACTCTGGCTTTTCCCTGTGGCCCTAAGTGCCTTTACCAGGAGGAGGGGCGGCGGCGGCGGCAGCAGCCGCAAGAAGCACTACATGGCCATTGTGGTCCTCGTTAGTATAGTGGTGAGTATCCCCGCCTGTCACGCGGGAGACCGGGGTTCAATTCCCCGACGGGGAGAAACGATTTTCTTTTCTTTTCGGGGAATGAGATGGAACAGCCAGCATCAAAGACAGGTCCCAGCTGGGAAAAGGGAATGCTCTTGCTGGACAAATTCTCATCAAGGCCTGAGCAAATGGGATGATGACAAGGGAAGGCCCAATCAGTTCTTAATAGCGTGGAAAGTGCAGAGATTTGAATCTCAATAGAACTTACCCTGGGACCAGCTCCTGAACATGTTGCATACCGGGGGAGAGAGAGTCGAAAAGACCTCTCCAAGGCCAAAGCTGCATACTCTGCTGTATGTTAGCCTGGTGTTGGGCTTTAGGAGAGATGGAGTGATCTGTGAAGAGCACACTGGGCTCTCTGGCCTACTCCGGTCTACCGCATGCCTCATTTCATCTTGAGAGTTTCACCGTCTTTTCATGTTAAACAAGTCATGGTGTTTCTGGATCCCTCTTTGAAAAATCACCATACCCCTGATGGAGAAAATCTCCCAAAAGGCTTTTTTGTTCAAGCAACTGAAAGTGCCAGAGCTTCAAAAAGTGTGTTTGTGACCTTTAAAGGAGTCGAAAAAAGGATCATCCAGCCTCATCCACAACCATAGTCACCTGGTTAGATACAACAATCCTGAGGGCTTAAAGCGGAGTTCCCGGGCACGAAAATTTTTTTTCAGTGAACATACCCCCGGGACAGTCAGGGCTAGTACATTCCACAATGGCTAGCCTCTGATCTGTCCCGGGTCGCACTTACCTACAAGAAGAAATACTCACTTTTAAAATTTCTTCTCCAGCGTTGCCATCTCTGTTGTGGGCAGCTGAAGCCAGCGCAATCCTCTTCTGCATCCTCTTCCGCGTCTGGGGAAAAGTTTATAGACTGGCTGGTCCTAGGGGGTGAAAGGGAACGGGGGCATAACCTACGGACATCTAAGTACTGTAGAAAGCAGAGTGTAGAGTGCTTGCACTGGCCAAGGGGTTCCATGGTGTAATGGTTAGCACTCTGGACTTTGAATCCAGTGATCCGAGTTCAAATCTCGGTGGAACCTATTGTGGAGAATCACGCTTCATTTCTTTGTGGAAAATCAGTATGTTTCTTATGGCCACTGATACCATAAGCTTCTGATTACATGGCTGGTTGTGGATTTAGTGAGCGTGGCTTATTATAAGCATGCTGCCCAGGGCCATCCCATTGCCAGGCGCTAACCCGTGATGCAGAGAGCTCTATTAAAAGAAAATATCTGCAGCCCTAAGTATTTTTACCAGGGGCAGGAAAAGGGTGGCAAGCGGTCCTCGTTAGTATAGTGGTGAGTATCCCCGCCTGTCACGCGGGAGACCGGGGTTCGATTCCCCGACGGGGAGAAGCGACTTTCTTTTCAACCCACTTACCCATGCGCCTCGCTGGACAGCTTAAGTCCTTGTAATGCTCTTTCCAGATGGAGAAAATCTCCCAAAAGGCTTTTTTGTTCAAGCAACTGAAAGTGCCAGAGCTTCAAAAAGTGTGTTTGTGACCTTTAAAGGAGTGGAAAAAAGGATCCTAGGGGGTTAAAGGGGATGGGGGCCATAACCTACGGACATCTCAGTACAACAGAAAGCAGAGCTCCTAGCTCCTGTACTCAACCAGGGGTTCCATGGTGTAATGGTTAGCACTCTGGACTCTGAATCCAGCGATCCGAGTTCAAATCTCGGTGGGACCTTCTGTGGAGACTCACGCTTCATTTATTTGTGGAAAATCAATATGTGTCTTATGGCCACTGATACCATAAGCTGGTGATTACGTGGCTGGTTGTGGATTTAGTGAGCGTGGCTTATTATAAGCATGCTGCTCAGGGCCATCCCATTGCCAGGCGCTAAGCCGTGATGCAGAGAGCTCTATTAAAAGAAAATATCTGAAGCCCTAAGTATTTTTACCAGGAGCAGGAAAGGAATGCCAAGTGGTCCTCGTTAGTATAGTGGTGAGTATCCCCGCCTGTCACGCGGGAGACCGGGGTTCGATTCCCCGACGGGGAGAAACATCTTTCTTTTCTACCCAGTTACCCACGCACCTCTCTGGTGCTGGACATCTTAAGTCCTTGTAATGCTCTTTCCAGAAGAAAGTGTTTGCTCGGGTTTGCTGTACATGGCAATTGGGGAAAGTCATCTCATGGCCACCCTGCACAACACCAGCTTTGTCACAGTTTCAGAGGTCACGAATGCTTCAGACCACCTCTGCAATTTAACTCTGGCTTTTCCCTGTGGCCCTAAGTGCCTTTACCAGGAGGAGGGGCGGCGGCGGCAGCCGCAAGAAGCACTACATGGCCATTGTGGTCCTCGTTAGTATAGTGGTGAGTATCCCCGCCTGTCACGCGGGAGACCGGGGTTCAATTCCCCGACGGGGAGAAACGATTTTCTTTTCTTTTCGGGGAATGAGATGGAACAGCCAGCATCAAAGACAGGTCCCAGCTGGGAAAAGGGAATGCTCTTGCTGGACAAATTCTCATCAAGGCCTGAGCAAATGGGATGATGACAAGGGAAGGCCCAATCAGTTCTTAATAGCGTGGAAAGTGCAGAGATTTGAATCTCAATAGAACTTACCCTGGGACCAACTCCTGAACATGTTGCATACCGGGGGAGAGAGAGTCGAAAAGACCTCTCCAAGGCCAAAGCTGCATACTCTGCTGTATGTTAGCCTGGTGTTGGGCTTTAGGAGAGATGGAGTGATCTGTGAAGAGCACACTGGGCTCTCTGGCCTACTCCGGTCTACCGCATGCCTCATTTCATCTTGAGAGTTTCACCGTCTTTTCATGTTAAACAAGTCATGGTGTTTCTGGATCCCTCTTTGAAAAATCACCATACCCCTGATGGAGAAAATCTCCCAAAAGGCTTTTTTGTTCAAGCAACTGAAAGTGCCAGAGCTTCAAAAAGTGTGTTTGTGACCTTTAAAGGAGTCGAAAAAAGGATCATCCAGCCTCATCCACAACCATAGTCACCTGGTTAGATACAACAATCCTGAGGGCTTAAAGCGGAGTTCCCGGGCACGAAAATTTTTTTTCAGTGAACATACCCCCGGGACAGTCAGGGCTAGTACATTCCACAATGGCTAGCCTCTGATCTGTCCCGGGTCGCACTTACCTACAAGAAGAAATACTCACTTTTAAAATTTCTTCTCCAGCGTTGCCATCTCTGTTGTGGGCAGCTGAAGCCAGCGCAATCCTCTTCTGCATCCTCTTCCGCGTCTGGGGAAAAGTTTATAGACTGGCTGGTCCTAGGGGGTGAAAGGGAACGGGGGCATAACCTACGGACATCTAAGTACTGTAGAAAGCAGAGTGTAGAGTGCTTGCACTGGCCAAGGGGTTCCATGGTGTAATGGTTAGCACTCTGGACTTTGAATCCAGTGATCCGAGTTCAAATCTCGGTGGAACCTATTGTGGAGAATCACGCTTCATTTCTTTGTGGAAAATCAGTATGTTTCTTATGGCCACTGATACCATAAGCTTCTGATTACATGGCTGGTTGTGGATTTAGTGAGCGTGGCTTATTATAAGCATGCTGCCCAGGGCCATCCCATTGCCAGGCGCTAACCCGTGATGCAGAGAGCTCTATTAAAAGAAAATATCTGCAGCCCTAAGTATTTTTACCAGGGGCAGGAAAAGGGTGGCAAGCGGTCCTCGTTAGTATAGTGGTGAGTATCCCCGCCTGTCACGCGGGAGACCGGGGTTCGATTCCCCGACGGGGAGAAGCGACTTTCTTTTCAACCCACTTACCCATGCGCCTCGCTGGACAGCTTAAGTCCTTGTAATGCTCTTTCCAGATGGAGAAAATCTCCCAAAAGGCTTTTTTGTTCAAGCAACTGAAAGTGCCAGAGCTTCAAAAAGTGTGTTTGTGACCTTTAAAGGAGTGGAAAAAAGGATCCTAGGGGGTTAAAGGGGATGGGGGCCATAACCTACGGACATCTCAGTACAACAGAAAGCAGAGCTCCTAGCTCCTGTACTCAACCAGGGGTTCCATGGTGTAATGGTTAGCACTCTGGACTCTGAATCCAGCGATCCGAGTTCAAATCTCGGTGGGACCTTCTGTGGAGACTCACGCTTCATTTATTTGTGGAAAATCAATATGTGTCTTATGGCCACTGATACCATAAGCTGGTGATTACGTGGCTGGTTGTGGATTTAGTGAGCGTGGCTTATTATAAGCATGCTGCTCAGGGCCATCCCATTGCCAGGCGCTAAGCCGTGATGCAGAGAGCTCTATTAAAAGAAAATATCTGAAGCCCTAAGTATTTTTACCAGGAGCAGGAAAGGAATGCCAAGTGGTCCTCGTTAGTATAGTGGTGAGTATCCCCGCCTGTCACGCGGGAGACCGGGGTTCGATTCCCCGACGGGGAGAAACATCTTTCTTTTCTACCCAGTTACCCACGCACCTCTCTGGTGCTGGACATCTTAAGTCCTTGTAATGCTCTTTCCAGAAGAAAGTGTTTGCTCGGGTTTGCTGTACATGGCAATTGGGGAAAGTCATCTCATGGCCACCCTGCACAACACCAGCTTTGTCACAGTTTCAGAGGTCACGAATGCTTCAGACCACCTCTGCAATTTAACTCTGGCTTTTCCCTGTGGCCCTAAGTGCCTTTACCAGGAGGAGGGGCGGTGGCGGCGGCAGCCGCAAGAAGCACTACATGGCCATTGTGGTCCTCGTTAGTATAGTGGTGAGTATCCCCGCCTGTCACGCGGGAGACCGGGGTTCAATTCCCCGACGGGGAGAAACGATTTTCTTTTCTTTTCGGGGAATGAGATGGAACAGCCAGCATCAAAGACAGGTCCCAGCTGGGAAAAGGGAATGCTCTTGCTGGACAAATTCTCATCAAGGCCTGAGCAAATGGGATGATGACAAGGGAAGGCCCAATCAGTTCTTAATAGCGTGGAAAGTGCAGAGATTTGAATCTCAATAGAACTTACCCTGGGACCAACTCCTGAACATGTTGCATACCGGGGGAGAGAGAGTCGAAAAGACCTCTCCAAGGCCAAAGCTGCATACTCTGCTGTATGTTAGCCTGGTGTTGGGCTTTAGGAGAGATGGAGTGATCTGTGAAGAGCACACTGGGCTCTCTGGCCTACTCCGGTCTACCGCATGCCTCATTTCATCTTGAGAGTTTCACCGTCTTTTCATGTTAAACAAGTCATGGTGTTTCTGGATCCCTCTTTGAAAAATCACCATACCCCTGATGGAGAAAATCTCCCAAAAGGCTTTTTTGTTCAAGCAACTGAAAGTGCCAGAGCTTCAAAAAGTGTGTTTGTGACCTTTAAAGGAGTCGAAAAAAGGATCATCCAGCCTCATCCACAACCATAGTCACCTGGTTAGATACAACAATCCTGAGGGCTTAAAGCGGAGTTCCCGGGCACGAAAATTTTTTTTCAGTGAACATACCCCCGGGACAGTCAGGGCTAGTACATTCCACAATGGCTAGCCTCTGATCTGTCCCGGGTCGCACTTACCTACAAGAAGAAATACTCACTTTTAAAATTTCTTCTCCAGCGTTGCCATCTCTGTTGTGGGCAGCTGAAGCCAGCGCAATCCTCTTCTGCATCCTCTTCCGCGTCTGGGGAAAAGTTTATAGACTGGCTGGTCCTAGGGGGTGAAAGGGAACGGGGGCATAACCTACGGACATCTAAGTACTGTAGAAAGCAGAGTGTAGAGTGCTTGCACTGGCCAAGGGGTTCCATGGTGTAATGGTTAGCACTCTGGACTTTGAATCCAGTGATCCGAGTTCAAATCTCGGTGGAACCTATTGTGGAGAATCACGCTTCATTTCTTTGTGGAAAATCAGTATGTTTCTTATGGCCACTGATACCATAAGCTTCTGATTACATGGCTGGTTGTGGATTTAGTGAGCGTGGCTTATTATAAGCATGCTGCCCAGGGCCATCCCATTGCCAGGCGCTAACCCGTGATGCAGAGAGCTCTATTAAAAGAAAATATCTGCAGCCCTAAGTATTTTTACCAGGGGCAGGAAAAGGGTGGCAAGCGGTCCTCGTTAGTATAGTGGTGAGTATCCCCGCCTGTCACGCGGGAGACCGGGGTTCGATTCCCCGACGGGGAGAAGCGACTTTCTTTTCAACCCACTTACCCATGCGCCTCGCTGGACAGCTTAAGTCCTTGTAATGCTCTTTCCAGATGGAGAAAATCTCCCAAAAGGCTTTTTTGTTCAAGCAACTGAAAGTGCCAGAGCTTCAAAAAGTGTGTTTGTGACCTTTAAAGGAGTGGAAAAAAGGATCCTAGGGGGTTAAAGGGGATGGGGGCCATAACCTACGGACATCTCAGTACAACAGAAAGCAGAGCTCCTAGCTCCTGTACTCAACCAGGGGTTCCATGGTGTAATGGTTAGCACTCTGGACTCTGAATCCAGCGATCCGAGTTCAAATCTCGGTGGGACCTTCTGTGGAGACTCACGCTTCATTTATTTGTGGAAAATCAATATGTGTCTTATGGCCACTGATACCATAAGCTGGTGATTACGTGGCTGGTTGTGGATTTAGTGAGCGTGGCTTATTATAAGCATGCTGCTCAGGGCCATCCCATTGCCAGGCGCTAAGCCGTGATGCAGAGAGCTCTATTAAAAGAAAATATCTGAAGCCCTAAGTATTTTTACCAGGAGCAGGAAAGGAATGCCAAGTGGTCCTCGTTAGTATAGTGGTGAGTATCCCCGCCTGTCACGCGGGAGACCGGGGTTCGATTCCCCGACGGGGAGAAACATCTTTCTTTTCTACCCAGTTACCCACGCACCTCTCTGGTGCTGGACATCTTAAGTCCTTGTAATGCTCTTTCCAGAAGAAAGTGTTTGCTCGGGTTTGCTGTACATGGCAATTGGGGAAAGTCATCTCATGGCCACCCTGCACAACACCAGCTTTGTCACAGTTTCAGAGGTCACGAATGCTTCAGACCACCTCTGCAATTTAACTCTGGCTTTTCCCTGTGGCCCTAAGTGCCTTTACCAGGAGGAGGGGCGGCGGCGGCGGCGGCGGCGGCAGCCGCAAGAAGCACTACATGGCCATTGTGGTCCTCGTTAGTATAGTGGTGAGTATCCCCGCCTGTCACGCGGGAGACCGGGGTTCAATTCCCCGACGGGGAGAAACGATTTTCTTTTCTTTTCGGGGAATGAGATGGAACAGCCAGCATCAAAGACAGGTCCCAGCTGGGAAAAGGGAATGCTCTTGCTGGACAAATTCTCATCAAGGCCTGAGCAAATGGGATGATGACAAGGGAAGGCCCAATCAGTTCTTAATAGCGTGGAAAGTGCAGAGATTTGAATCTCAATAGAACTTACCCTGGGACCAACTCCTGAACATGTTGCATACCGGGGGAGAGAGAGTCGAAAAGACCTCTCCAAGGCCAAAGCTGCATACTCTGCTGTATGTTAGCCTGGTGTTGGGCTTTAGGAGAGATGGAGTGATCTGTGAAGAGCACACTGGGCTCTCTGGCCTACTCCGGTCTACCGCATGCCTCATTTCATCTTGAGAGTTTCACCGTCTTTTCATGTTAAACAAGTCATGGTGTTTCTGGATCCCTCTTTGAAAAATCACCATACCCCTGATGGAGAAAATCTCCCAAAAGGCTTTTTTGTTCAAGCAACTGAAAGTGCCAGAGCTTCAAAAAGTGTGTTTGTGACCTTTAAAGGAGTCGAAAAAAGGATCATCCAGCCTCATCCACAACCATAGTCACCTGGTTAGATACAACAATCCTGAGGGCTTAAAGCGGAGTTCCCGGGCACGAAAATTTTTTTTCAGTGAACATACCCCCGGGACAGTCAGGGCTAGTACATTCCACAATGGCTAGCCTCTGATCTGTCCCGGGTCGCACTTACCTACAAGAAGAAATACTCACTTTTAAAATTTCTTCTCCAGCGTTGCCATCTCTGTTGTGGGCAGCTGAAGCCAGCGCAATCCTCTTCTGCATCCTCTTCCGCGTCTGGGGAAAAGTTTATAGACTGGCTGGTCCTAGGGGGTGAAAGGGAACGGGGGCATAACCTACGGACATCTAAGTACTGTAGAAAGCAGAGTGTAGAGTGCTTGCACTGGCCAAGGGGTTCCATGGTGTAATGGTTAGCACTCTGGACTTTGAATCCAGTGATCCGAGTTCAAATCTCGGTGGAACCTATTGTGGAGAATCACGCTTCATTTCTTTGTGGAAAATCAGTATGTTTCTTATGGCCACTGATACCATAAGCTTCTGATTACATGGCTGGTTGTGGATTTAGTGAGCGTGGCTTATTATAAGCATGCTGCCCAGGGCCATCCCATTGCCAGGCGCTAACCCGTGATGCAGAGAGCTCTATTAAAAGAAAATATCTGCAGCCCTAAGTATTTTTACCAGGGGCAGGAAAAGGGTGGCAAGCGGTCCTCGTTAGTATAGTGGTGAGTATCCCCGCCTGTCACGCGGGAGACCGGGGTTCGATTCCCCGACGGGGAGAAGCGACTTTCTTTTCAACCCACTTACCCATGCGCCTCGCTGGACAGCTTAAGTCCTTGTAATGCTCTTTCCAGATGGAGAAAATCTCCCAAAAGGCTTTTTTGTTCAAGCAACTGAAAGTGCCAGAGCTTCAAAAAGTGTGTTTGTGACCTTTAAAGGAGTGGAAAAAAGGATCCTAGGGGGTTAAAGGGGATGGGGGCCATAACCTACGGACATCTCAGTACAACAGAAAGCAGAGCTCCTAGCTCCTGTACTCAACCAGGGGTTCCATGGTGTAATGGTTAGCACTCTGGACTCTGAATCCAGCGATCCGAGTTCAAATCTCGGTGGGACCTTCTGTGGAGACTCACGCTTCATTTATTTGTGGAAAATCAATATGTGTCTTATGGCCACTGATACCATAAGCTGGTGATTACGTGGCTGGTTGTGGATTTAGTGAGCGTGGCTTATTATAAGCATGCTGCTCAGGGCCATCCCATTGCCAGGCGCTAAGCCGTGATGCAGAGAGCTCTATTAAAAGAAAATATCTGAAGCCCTAAGTATTTTTACCAGGAGCAGGAAAGGAATGCCAAGTGGTCCTCGTTAGTATAGTGGTGAGTATCCCCGCCTGTCACGCGGGAGACCGGGGTTCGATTCCCCGACGGGGAGAAACATCTTTCTTTTCTACCCAGTTACCCACGCACCTCTCTGGTGCTGGACATCTTAAGTCCTTGTAATGCTCTTTCCAGAAGAAAGTGTTTGCTCGGGTTTGCTGTACATGGCAATTGGGGAAAGTCATCTCATGGCCACCCTGCACATCACCAGCTTTGTCACAGTTTCAGAGGTCACGAATGCTTCAGACCACCTCTGCAATTTAACTCTGGCTTTTCCCTGTGGCCCTAAGTGCCTTTACCAGGAGGAGGGGCGGCGGCGGCGGCGGCGGCGGCAGCAGCCGCAAGAAGCACTACATGGCCATTGTGGTCCTCGTTAGTATAGTGGTGAGTATCCCCGCCTGTCACGCGGGAGACCGGGGTTCAATTCCCCGACGGGGAGAAACGATTTTCTTTTCTTTTCGGGGAATGAGATGGAACAGCCAGCATCAAAGACAGGTCCCAGCTGGGAAAAGGGAATGCTCTTGCTGGACAAATTCTCATCAAGGCCTGAGCAAATGGGATGATGACAAGGGAAGGCCCAATCAGTTCTTAATAGCGTGGAAAGTGCAGAGATTTGAATCTCAATAGAACTTACCCTGGGACCAACTCCTGAACATGTTGCATACCGGGGGAGAGAGAGTCGAAAAGACCTCTCCAAGGCCAAAGCTGCATACTCTGCTGTATGTTAGCCTGGTGTTGGGCTTTAGGAGAGATGGAGTGATCTGTGAAGAGCACACTGGGCTCTCTGGCCTACTCCGGTCTACCGCATGCCTCATTTCATCTTGAGAGTTTCACCGTCTTTTCATGTTAAACAAGTCATGGTGTTTCTGGATCCCTCTTTGAAAAATCACCATACCCCTGATGGAGAAAATCTCCCAAAAGGCTTTTTTGTTCAAGCAACTGAAAGTGCCAGAGCTTCAAAAAGTGTGTTTGTGACCTTTAAAGGAGTCGAAAAAAGGATCATCCAGCCTCATCCACAACCATAGTCACCTGGTTAGATACAACAATCCTGAGGGCTTAAAGCGGAGTTCCCGGGCACGAAAATTTTTTTTCAGTGAACATACCCCCGGGACAGTCAGGGCTAGTACATTCCACAATGGCTAGCCTCTGATCTGTCCCGGGTCGCACTTACCTACAAGAAGAAATACTCACTTTTAAAATTTCTTCTCCAGCGTTGCCATCTCTGTTGTGGGCAGCTGAAGCCAGCGCAATCCTCTTCTGCATCCTCTTCCGCGTCTGGGGAAAAGTTTATAGACTGGCTGGTCCTAGGGGGTGAAAGGGAACGGGGGCATAACCTACGGACATCTAAGTACTGTAGAAAGCAGAGTGTAGAGTGCTTGCACTGGCCAAGGGGTTCCATGGTGTAATGGTTAGCACTCTGGACTTTGAATCCAGTGATCCGAGTTCAAATCTCGGTGGAACCTATTGTGGAGAATCACGCTTCATTTCTTTGTGGAAAATCAGTATGTTTCTTATGGCCACTGATACCATAAGCTTCTGATTACATGGCTGGTTGTGGATTTAGTGAGCGTGGCTTATTATAAGCATGCTGCCCAGGGCCATCCCATTGCCAGGCGCTAACCCGTGATGCAGAGAGCTCTATTAAAAGAAAATATCTGCAGCCCTAAGTATTTTTACCAGGGGCAGGAAAAGGGTGGCAAGCGGTCCTCGTTAGTATAGTGGTGAGTATCCCCGCCTGTCACGCGGGAGACCGGGGTTCGATTCCCCGACGGGGAGAAGCGACTTTCTTTTCAACCCACTTACCCATGCGCCTCGCTGGACAGCTTAAGTCCTTGTAATGCTCTTTCCAGATGGAGAAAATCTCCCAAAAGGCTTTTTTGTTCAAGCAACTGAAAGTGCCAGAGCTTCAAAAAGTGTGTTTGTGACCTTTAAAGGAGTGGAAAAAAGGATCCTAGGGGGTTAAAGGGGATGGGGGCCATAACCTACGGACATCTCAGTACAACAGAAAGCAGAGCTCCTAGCTCCTGTACTCAACCAGGGGTTCCATGGTGTAATGGTTAGCACTCTGGACTCTGAATCCAGCGATCCGAGTTCAAATCTCGGTGGGACCTTCTGTGGAGACTCACGCTTCATTTATTTGTGGAAAATCAATATGTGTCTTATGGCCACTGATACCATAAGCTGGTGATTACGTGGCTGGTTGTGGATTTAGTGAGCGTGGCTTATTATAAGCATGCTGCTCAGGGCCATCCCATTGCCAGGCGCTAAGCCGTGATGCAGAGAGCTCTATTAAAAGAAAATATCTGAAGCCCTAAGTATTTTTACCAGGAGCAGGAAAGGAATGCCAAGTGGTCCTCGTTAGTATAGTGGTGAGTATCCCCGCCTGTCACGCGGGAGACCGGGGTTCGATTCCCCGACGGGGAGAAACATCTTTCTTTTCTACCCAGTTACCCACGCACCTCTCTGGTGCTGGACATCTTAAGTCCTTGTAATGCTCTTTCCAGAAGAAAGTGTTTGCTCGGGTTTGCTGTACATGGCAATTGGGGAAAGTCATCTCATGGCCACCCTGCACAACACCAGCTTTGTCACAGTTTCAGAGGTCACGAATGCTTCAGACCACCTCTGCAATTTAACTCTGGCTTTTCCCTGTGGCCCTAAGTGCCTTTACCAGGAGGAGGGGCGGCGGCGGCGGCAGCCGCAAGAAGCACTACATGGCCATTGTGGTCCTCGTTAGTATAGTGGTGAGTATCCCCGCCTGTCACGCGGGAGACCGGGGTTCAATTCCCCGACGGGGAGAAACGATTTTCTTTTCTTTTCGGGGAATGAGATGGAACAGCCAGCATCAAAGACAGGTCCCAGCTGGGAAAAGGGAATGCTCTTGCTGGACAAATTCTCATCAAGGCCTGAGCAAATGGGATGATGACAAGGGAAGGCCCAATCAGTTCTTAATAGCGTGGAAAGTGCAGAGATTTGAATCTCAATAGAACTTACCCTGGGACCAGCTCCTGAACATGTTGCATACCGGGGGAGAGAGAGTCGAAAAGACCTCTCCAAGGCCAAAGCTGCATACTCTGCTGTATGTTAGCCTGGTGTTGGGCTTTAGGAGAGATGGAGTGATCTGTGAAGAGCACACTGGGCTCTCTGGCCTACTCCGGTCTACCGCATGCCTCATTTCATCTTGAGAGTTTCACCGTCTTTTCATGTTAAACAAGTCATGGTGTTTCTGGATCCCTCTTTGAAAAATCACCATACCCCTGATGGAGAAAATCTCCCAAAAGGCTTTTTTGTTCAAGCAACTGAAAGTGCCAGAGCTTCAAAAAGTGTGTTTGTGACCTTTAAAGGAGTCGAAAAAAGGATCATCCAGCCTCATCCACAACCATAGTCACCTGGTTAGATACAACAATCCTGAGGGCTTAAAGCGGAGTTCCCGGGCACGAAAATTTTTTTTCAGTGAACATACCCCCGGGACAGTCAGGGCTAGTACATTCCACAATGGCTAGCCTCTGATCTGTCCCGGGTCGCACTTACCTACAAGAAGAAATACTCACTTTTAAAATTTCTTCTCCAGCGTTGCCATCTCTGTTGTGGGCAGCTGAAGCCAGCGCAATCCTCTTCTGCATCCTCTTCCGCGTCTGGGGAAAAGTTTATAGACTGGCTGGTCCTAGGGGGTGAAAGGGAACGGGGGCATAACCTACGGACATCTAAGTACTGTAGAAAGCAGAGTGTAGAGTGCTTGCACTGGCCAAGGGGTTCCATGGTGTAATGGTTAGCACTCTGGACTTTGAATCCAGTGATCCGAGTTCAAATCTCGGTGGAACCTATTGTGGAGAATCACGCTTCATTTCTTTGTGGAAAATCAGTATGTTTCTTATGGCCACTGATACCATAAGCTTCTGATTACATGGCTGGTTGTGGATTTAGTGAGCGTGGCTTATTATAAGCATGCTGCCCAGGGCCATCCCATTGCCAGGCGCTAACCCGTGATGCAGAGAGCTCTATTAAAAGAAAATATCTGCAGCCCTAAGTATTTTTACCAGGGGCAGGAAAAGGGTGGCAAGCGGTCCTCGTTAGTATAGTGGTGAGTATCCCCGCCTGTCACGCGGGAGACCGGGGTTCGATTCCCCGACGGGGAGAAGCGACTTTCTTTTCAACCCACTTACCCATGCGCCTCGCTGGACAGCTTAAGTCCTTGTAATGCTCTTTCCAGATGGAGAAAATCTCCCAAAAGGCTTTTTTGTTCAAGCAACTGAAAGTGCCAGAGCTTCAAAAAGTGTGTTTGTGACCTTTAAAGGAGTGGAAAAAAGGATCCTAGGGGGTTAAAGGGGATGGGGGCCATAACCTACGGACATCTCAGTACAACAGAAAGCAGAGCTCCTAGCTCCTGTACTCAACCAGGGGTTCCATGGTGTAATGGTTAGCACTCTGGACTCTGAATCCAGCGATCCGAGTTCAAATCTCGGTGGGACCTTCTGTGGAGACTCACGCTTCATTTATTTGTGGAAAATCAATATGTGTCTTATGGCCACTGATACCATAAGCTGGTGATTACGTGGCTGGTTGTGGATTTAGTGAGCGTGGCTTATTATAAGCATGCTGCTCAGGGCCATCCCATTGCCAGGCGCTAAGCCGTGATTCAGAGAGCTCTATTAAAAGAAAATATCTGAAGCCCTAAGTATTTTTACCAGGAGCAGGAAAGGAATGCCAAGTGGTCCTCGTTAGTATAGTGGTGAGTATCCCCGCCTGTCACGCGGGAGACCGGGGTTCGATTCCCCGACGGGGAGAAACATCTTTCTTTTCTACCCAGTTACCCACGCACCTCTCTGGTGCTGGACATCTTAAGTCCTTGTAATGCTCTTTCCAGAAGAAAGTGTTTGCTCGGGTTTGCTGTACATGGCAATTGGGGAAAGTCATCTCATGGCCACCCTGCACAACACCAGCTTTGTCACAGTTTCAGAGGTCACGAATGCTTCAGACCACCTCTGCAATTTAACTCTGGCTTTTCCCTGTGGCCCTAAGTGCCTTTACCAGGAGGAGGGGCGGCGGCGGCGGCAGCCGCAAGAAGCACTACATGGCCATTGTGGTCCTCGTTAGTATAGTGGTGAGTATCCCCGCCTGTCACGCGGGAGACCGGGGTTCAATTCCCCGACGGGGAGAAACGATTTTCTTTTCTTTTCGGGGAATGAGATGGAACAGCCAGCATCAAAGACAGGTCCCAGCTGGGAAAAGGGAATGCTCTTGCTGGACAAATTCTCATCAAGGCCTGAGCAAATGGGATGATGACAAGGGAAGGCCCAATCAGTTCTTAATAGCGTGGAAAGTGCAGAGATTTGAATCTCAATAGAACTTACCCTGGGACCAACTCCTGAACATGTTGCATACCGGGGGAGAGAGAGTCGAAAAGACCTCTCCAAGGCCAAAGCTGCATACTCTGCTGTATGTTAGCCTGGTGTTGGGCTTTAGGAGAGATGGAGTGATCTGTGAAGAGCACACTGGGCTCTCTGGCCTACTCCGGTCTACCGCATGCCTCATTTCATCTTGAGAGTTTCACCGTCTTTTCATGTTAAACAAGTCATGGTGTTTCTGGATCCCTCTTTGAAAAATCACCATACCCCTGATGGAGAAAATCTCCCAAAAGGCTTTTTTGTTCAAGCAACTGAAAGTGCCAGAGCTTCAAAAAGTGTGTTTGTGACCTTTAAAGGAGTCGAAAAAAGGATCATCCAGCCTCATCCACAACCATAGTCACCTGGTTAGATACAACAATCCTGAGGGCTTAAAGCGGAGTTCCCGGGCACGAAAATTTTTTTTCAGTGAACATACCCCCGGGACAGTCAGGGCTAGTACATTCCACAATGGCTAGCCTCTGATCTGTCCCGGGTCGCACTTACCTACAAGAAGAAATACTCACTTTTAAAATTTCTTCTCCAGCGTTGCCATCTCTGTTGTGGGCAGCTGAAGCCAGCGCAATCCTCTTCTGCATCCTCTTCCGCGTCTGGGGAAAAGTTTATAGACTGGCTGGTCCTAGGGGGTGAAAGGGAACGGGGGCATAACCTACGGACATCTAAGTACTGTAGAAAGCAGAGTGTAGAGTGCTTGCACTGGCCAAGGGGTTCCATGGTGTAATGGTTAGCACTCTGGACTTTGAATCCAGTGATCCGAGTTCAAATCTCGGTGGAACCTATTGTGGAGAATCACGCTTCATTTCTTTGTGGAAAATCAGTATGTTTCTTATGGCCACTGATACCATAAGCTTCTGATTACATGGCTGGTTGTGGATTTAGTGAGCGTGGCTTATTATAAGCATGCTGCCCAGGGCCATCCCATTGCCAGGCGCTAACCCGTGATGCAGAGAGCTCTATTAAAAGAAAATATCTGCAGCCCTAAGTATTTTTACCAGGGGCAGGAAAAGGGTGGCAAGCGGTCCTCGTTAGTATAGTGGTGAGTATCCCCGCCTGTCACGCGGGAGACCGGGGTTCGATTCCCCGACGGGGAGAAGCGACTTTCTTTTCAACCCACTTACCCATGCGCCTCGCTGGACAGCTTAAGTCCTTGTAATGCTCTTTCCAGATGGAGAAAATCTCCCAAAAGGCTTTTTTGTTCAAGCAACTGAAAGTGCCAGAGCTTCAAAAAGTGTGTTTGTGACCTTTAAAGGAGTGGAAAAAAGGATCCTAGGGGGTTAAAGGGGATGGGGGCCATAACCTACGGACATCTCAGTACAACAGAAAGCAGAGCTCCTAGCTCCTGTACTCAACCAGGGGTTCCATGGTGTAATGGTTAGCACTCTGGACTCTGAATCCAGCGATCCGAGTTCAAATCTCGGTGGGACCTTCTGTGGAGACTCACGCTTCATTTATTTGTGGAAAATCAATATGTGTCTTATGGCCACTGATACCATAAGCTGGTGATTACGTGGCTGGTTGTGGATTTAGTGAGCGTGGCTTATTATAAGCATGCTGCTCAGGGCCATCCCATTGCCAGGCGCTAAGCCGTGATGCAGAGAGCTCTATTAAAAGAAAATATCTGAAGCCCTAAGTATTTTTACCAGGAGCAGGAAAGGAATGCCAAGTGGTCCTCGTTAGTATAGTGGTGAGTATCCCCGCCTGTCACGCGGGAGACCGGGGTTCGATTCCCCGACGGGGAGAAACATCTTTCTTTTCTACCCAGTTACCCACGCACCTCTCTGGTGCTGGACATCTTAAGTCCTTGTAATGCTCTTTCCAGAAGAAAGTGTTTGCTCGGGTTTGCTGTACATGGCAATTGGGGAAAGTCATCTCATGGCCACCCTGCACAACACCAGCTTTGTCACAGTTTCAGAGGTCACGAATGCTTCAGACCACCTCTGCAATTTAACTCTGGCTTTTCCCTGTGGCCCTAAGTGCCTTTACCAGGAGGAGGGGCGGCGGCGGCGGCGGCGGCGGCGGCAGCCGCAAGAAGCACTACATGGCCATTGTGGTCCTCGTTAGTATAGTGGTGAGTATCCCCGCCTGTCACGCGGGAGACCGGGGTTCAATTCCCCGACGGGGAGAAACGATTTTCTTTTCTTTTCGGGGAATGAGATGGAACAGCCAGCATCAAAGACAGGTCCCAGCTGGGAAAAGGGAATGCTCTTGCTGGACAAATTCTCATCAAGGCCTGAGCAAATGGGATGATGACAAGGGAAGGCCCAATCAGTTCTTAATAGCGTGGAAAGTGCAGAGATTTGAATCTCAATAGAACTTACCCTGGGACCAACTCCTGAACATGTTGCATACCGGGGGAGAGAGAGTCGAAAAGACCTCTCCAAGGCCAAAGCTGCATACTCTGCTGTATGTTAGCCTGGTGTTGGGCTTTAGGAGAGATGGAGTGATCTGTGAAGAGCACACTGGGCTCTCTGGCCTACTCCGGTCTACCGCATGCCTCATTTCATCTTGAGAGTTTCACCGTCTTTTCATGTTAAACAAGTCATGGTGTTTCTGGATCCCTCTTTGAAAAATCACCATACCCCTGATGGAGAAAATCTCCCAAAAGGCTTTTTTGTTCAAGCAACTGAAAGTGCCAGAGCTTCAAAAAGTGTGTTTGTGACCTTTAAAGGAGTCGAAAAAAGGATCATCCAGCCTCATCCACAACCATAGTCACCTGGTTAGATACAACAATCCTGAGGGCTTAAAGCGGAGTTCCCGGGCACGAAAATTTTTTTTCAGTGAACATACCCCCGGGACAGTCAGGGCTAGTACATTCCACAATGGCTAGCCTCTGATCTGTCCCGGGTCGCACTTACCTACAAGAAGAAATACTCACTTTTAAAATTTCTTCTCCAGCGTTGCCATCTCTGTTGTGGGCAGCTGAAGCCAGCGCAATCCTCTTCTGCATCCTCTTCCGCGTCTGGGGAAAAGTTTATAGACTGGCTGGTCCTAGGGGGTGAAAGGGAACGGGGGCATAACCTACGGACATCTAAGTACTGTAGAAAGCAGAGTGTAGAGTGCTTGCACTGGCCAAGGGGTTCCATGGTGTAATGGTTAGCACTCTGGACTTTGAATCCAGTGATCCGAGTTCAAATCTCGGTGGAACCTATTGTGGAGAATCACGCTTCATTTCTTTGTGGAAAATCAGTATGTTTCTTATGGCCACTGATACCATAAGCTTCTGATTACATGGCTGGTTGTGGATTTAGTGAGCGTGGCTTATTATAAGCATGCTGCCCAGGGCCATCCCATTGCCAGGCGCTAACCCGTGATGCAGAGAGCTCTATTAAAAGAAAATATCTGCAGCCCTAAGTATTTTTACCAGGGGCAGGAAAAGGGTGGCAAGCGGTCCTCGTTAGTATAGTGGTGAGTATCCCCGCCTGTCACGCGGGAGACCGGGGTTCGATTCCCCGACGGGGAGAAGCGACTTTCTTTTCAACCCACTTACCCATGCGCCTCGCTGGACAGCTTAAGTCCTTGTAATGCTCTTTCCAGATGGAGAAAATCTCCCAAAAGGCTTTTTTGTTCAAGCAACTGAAAGTGCCAGAGCTTCAAAAAGTGTGTTTGTGACCTTTAAAGGAGTGGAAAAAAGGATCCTAGGGGGTTAAAGGGGATGGGGGCCATAACCTACGGACATCTCAGTACAACAGAAAGCAGAGCTCCTAGCTCCTAGCTCCTAGCTCCTAGCTCCTAGCTCCTAGCTCCTGTACTCAACCAGGGGTTCCATGGTGTAATGGTTAGCACTCTGGACTCTGAATCCAGCGATCCGAGTTCAAATCTCGGTGGGACCTTCTGTGGAGACTCACGCTTCATTTATTTGTGGAAAATCAATATGTGTCTTATGGCCACTGATACCATAAGCTGGTGATTACGTGGCTGGTTGTGGATTTAGTGAGCGTGGCTTATTATAAGCATGCTGCTCAGGGCCATCCCATTGCCAGGCGCTAAGCCGTGATGCAGAGAGCTCTATTAAAAGAAAATATCTGAAGCCCTAAGTATTTTTACCAGGAGCAGGAAAGGAATGCCAAGTGGTCCTCGTTAGTATAGTGGTGAGTATCCCCGCCTGTCACGCGGGAGACCGGGGTTCGATTCCCCGACGGGGAGAAACATCTTTCTTTTCTACCCAGTTACCCACGCACCTCTCTGGTGCTGGACATCTTAAGTCCTTGTAATGCTCTTTCCAGAAGAAAGTGTTTGCTCGGGTTTGCTGTACATGGCAATTGGGGAAAGTCATCTCATGGCCACCCTGCACAACACCAGCTTTGTCACAGTTTCAGAGGTCACGAATGCTTCAGACCACCTCTGCAATTTAACTCTGGCTTTTCCCTGTGGCCCTAAGTGCCTTTACCAGGAGGAGGGGCGGCGGCGGCAGCGGCAGCCGCAAGAAGCACTACATGGCCATTGTGGTCCTCGTTAGTATAGTGGTGAGTATCCCCGCCTGTCACGCGGGAGACCGGGGTTCAATTCCCCGACGGGGAGAAACGATTTTCTTTTCTTTTCGGGGAATGAGATGGAACAGCCAGCATCAAAGACAGGTCCCAGCTGGGAAAAGGGAATGCTCTTGCTGGACAAATTCTCATCAAGGCCTGAGCAAATGGGATGATGACAAGGGAAGGCCCAATCAGTTCTTAATAGCGTGGAAAGTGCAGAGATTTGAATCTCAATAGAACTTACCCTGGGACCAACTCCTGAACATGTTGCATACCGGGGGAGAGAGAGTCGAAAAGACCTCTCCAAGGCCAAAGCTGCATACTCTGCTGTATGTTAGCCTGGTGTTGGGCTTTAGGAGAGATGGAGTGATCTGTGAAGAGCACACTGGGCTCTCTGGCCTACTCCGGTCTACCGCATGCCTCATTTCATCTTGAGAGTTTCACCGTCTTTTCATGTTAAACAAGTCATGGTGTTTCTGGATCCCTCTTTGAAAAATCACCATACCCCTGATGGAGAAAATCTCCCAAAAGGCTTTTTTGTTCAAGCAACTGAAAGTGCCAGAGCTTCAAAAAGTGTGTTTGTGACCTTTAAAGGAGTCGAAAAAAGGATCATCCAGCCTCATCCACAACCATAGTCACCTGGTTAGATACAACAATCCTGAGGGCTTAAAGCGGAGTTCCCGGGCACGAAAATTTTTTTTCAGTGAACATACCCCCGGGACAGTCAGGGCTAGTACATTCCACAATGGCTAGCCTCTGATCTGTCCCGGGTCGCACTTACCTACAAGAAGAAATACTCACTTTTAAAATTTCTTCTCCAGCGTTGCCATCTCTGTTGTGGGCAGCTGAAGCCAGCGCAATCCTCTTCTGCATCCTCTTCCGCGTCTGGGGAAAAGTTTATAGACTGGCTGGTCCTAGGGGGTGAAAGGGAACGGGGGCATAACCTACGGACATCTAAGTACTGTAGAAAGCAGAGTGTAGAGTGCTTGCACTGGCCAAGGGGTTCCATGGTGTAATGGTTAGCACTCTGGACTTTGAATCCAGTGATCCGAGTTCAAATCTCGGTGGAACCTATTGTGGAGAATCACGCTTCATTTCTTTGTGGAAAATCAGTATGTTTCTTATGGCCACTGATACCATAAGCTTCTGATTACATGGCTGGTTGTGGATTTAGTGAGCGTGGCTTATTATAAGCATGCTGCCCAGGGCCATCCCATTGCCAGGCGCTAACCCGTGATGCAGAGAGCTCTATTAAAAGAAAATATCTGCAGCCCTAAGTATTTTTACCAGGGGCAGGAAAAGGGTGGCAAGCGGTCCTCGTTAGTATAGTGGTGAGTATCCCCGCCTGTCACGCGGGAGACCGGGGTTCGATTCCCCGACGGGGAGAAGCGACTTTCTTTTCAACCCACTTACCCATGCGCCTCGCTGGACAGCTTAAGTCCTTGTAATGCTCTTTCCAGATGGAGAAAATCTCCCAAAAGGCTTTTTTGTTCAAGCAACTGAAAGTGCCAGAGCTTCAAAAAGTGTGTTTGTGACCTTTAAAGGAGTGGAAAAAAGGATCCTAGGGGGTTAAAGGGGATGGGGGCCATAACCTACGGACATCTCAGTACAACAGAAAGCAGAGCTCCTAGCTCCTGTACTCAACCAGGGGTTCCATGGTGTAATGGTTAGCACTCTGGACTCTGAATCCAGCGATCCGAGTTCAAATCTCGGTGGGACCTTCTGTGGAGACTCACGCTTCATTTATTTGTGGAAAATCAATATGTGTCTTATGGCCACTGATACCATAAGCTGGTGATTACGTGGCTGGTTGTGGATTTAGTGAGCGTGGCTTATTATAAGCATGCTGCTCAGGGCCATCCCATTGCCAGGCGCTAAGCCGTGATGCAGAGAGCTCTATTAAAAGAAAATATCTGAAGCCCTAAGTATTTTTACCAGGAGCAGGAAAGGAATGCCAAGTGGTCCTCGTTAGTATAGTGGTGAGTATCCCCGCCTGTCACGCGGGAGACCGGGGTTCGATTCCCCGACGGGGAGAAACATCTTTCTTTTCTACCCAGTTACCCACGCACCTCTCTGGTGCTGGACATCTTAAGTCCTTGTAATGCTCTTTCCAGAAGAAAGTGTTTGCTCGGGTTTGCTGTACATGGCAATTGGGGAAAGTCATCTCATGGCCACCCTGCACAACACCAGCTTTGTCACAGTTTCAGAGGTCACGAATGCTTCAGACCACCTCTGCAATTTAACTCTGGCTTTTCCCTGTGGCCCTAAGTGCCTTTACCAGGAGGAGGGGCGGCGGCGGCGGCGGCAGCCGCAAGAAGCACTACATGGCCATTGTGGTCCTCGTTAGTATAGTGGTGAGTATCCCCGCCTGTCACGCGGGAGACCGGGGTTCAATTCCCCGACGGGGAGAAACGATTTTCTTTTCTTTTCGGGGAATGAGATGGAACAGCCAGCATCAAAGACAGGTCCCAGCTGGGAAAAGGGAATGCTCTTGCTGGACAAATTCTCATCAAGGCCTGAGCAAATGGGATGATGACAAGGGAAGGCCCAATCAGTTCTTAATAGCGTGGAAAGTGCAGAGATTTGAATCTCAATAGAACTTACCCTGGGACCAGCTCCTGAACATGTTGCATACCGGGGGAGAGAGAGTCGAAAAGACCTCTCCAAGGCCAAAGCTGCATACTCTGCTGTATGTTAGCCTGGTGTTGGGCTTTAGGAGAGATGGAGTGATCTGTGAAGAGCACACTGGGCTCTCTGGCCTACTCCGGTCTACCGCATGCCTCATTTCATCTTGAGAGTTTCACCGTCTTTTCATGTTAAACAAGTCATGGTGTTTCTGGATCCCTCTTTGAAAAATCACCATACCCCTGATGGAGAAAATCTCCCAAAAGGCTTTTTTGTTCAAGCAACTGAAAGTGCCAGAGCTTCAAAAAGTGTGTTTGTGACCTTTAAAGGAGTCGAAAAAAGGATCATCCAGCCTCATCCACAACCATAGTCACCTGGTTAGATACAACAATCCTGAGGGCTTAAAGCGGAGTTCCCGGGCACGAAAATTTTTTTTCAGTGAACATACCCCCGGGACAGTCAGGGCTAGTACATTCCACAATGGCTAGCCTCTGATCTGTCCCGGGTCGCACTTACCTACAAGAAGAAATACTCACTTTTAAAATTTCTTCTCCAGCGTTGCCATCTCTGTTGTGGGCAGCTGAAGCCAGCGCAATCCTCTTCTGCATCCTCTTCCGCGTCTGGGGAAAAGTTTATAGACTGGCTGGTCCTAGGGGGTGAAAGGGAACGGGGGCATAACCTACGGACATCTAAGTACTGTAGAAAGCAGAGTGTAGAGTGCTTGCACTGGCCAAGGGGTTCCATGGTGTAATGGTTAGCACTCTGGACTTTGAATCCAGTGATCCGAGTTCAAATCTCGGTGGAACCTATTGTGGAGAATCACGCTTCATTTCTTTGTGGAAAATCAGTATGTTTCTTATGGCCACTGATACCATAAGCTTCTGATTACATGGCTGGTTGTGGATTTAGTGAGCGTGGCTTATTATAAGCATGCTGCCCAGGGCCATCCCATTGCCAGGCGCTAACCCGTGATGCAGAGAGCTCTATTAAAAGAAAATATCTGCAGCCCTAAGTATTTTTACCAGGGGCAGGAAAAGGGTGGCAAGCGGTCCTCGTTAGTATAGTGGTGAGTATCCCCGCCTGTCACGCGGGAGACCGGGGTTCGATTCCCCGACGGGGAGAAGCGACTTTCTTTTCAACCCACTTACCCATGCGCCTCGCTGGACAGCTTAAGTCCTTGTAATGCTCTTTCCAGATGGAGAAAATCTCCCAAAAGGCTTTTTTGTTCAAGCAACTGAAAGTGCCAGAGCTTCAAAAAGTGTGTTTGTGACCTTTAAAGGAGTGGAAAAAAGGATCCTAGGGGGTTAAAGGGGATGGGGGCCATAACCTACGGACATCTCAGTACAACAGAAAGCAGAGCTCCTAGCTCCTGTACTCAACCAGGGGTTCCATGGTGTAATGGTTAGCACTCTGGACTCTGAATCCAGCGATCCGAGTTCAAATCTCGGTGGGACCTTCTGTGGAGACTCACGCTTCATTTATTTGTGGAAAATCAATATGTGTCTTATGGCCACTGATACCATAAGCTGGTGATTACGTGGCTGGTTGTGGATTTAGTGAGCGTGGCTTATTATAAGCATGCTGCTCAGGGCCATCCCATTGCCAGGCGCTAAGCCGTGATGCAGAGAGCTCTATTAAAAGAAAATATCTGAAGCCCTAAGTATTTTTACCAGGAGCAGGAAAGGAATGCCAAGTGGTCCTCGTTAGTATAGTGGTGAGTATCCCCGCCTGTCACGCGGGAGACCGGGGTTCGATTCCCCGACGGGGAGAAACATCTTTCTTTTCTACCCAGTTACCCACGCACCTCTCTGGTGCTGGACATCTTAAGTCCTTGTAATGCTCTTTCCAGAAGAAAGTGTTTGCTCGGGTTTGCTGTACATGGCAATTGGGGAAAGTCATCTCATGGCCACCCTGCACAACACCAGCTTTGTCACAGTTTCAGAGGTCACGAATGCTTCAGACCACCTCTGCAATTTAACTCTGGCTTTTCCCTGTGGCCCTAAGTGCCTTTACCAGGAGGAGGGGCGGCGGCGGCGGCAGCCGCAAGAAGCACTACATGGCCATTGTGGTCCTCGTTAGTATAGTGGTGAGTATCCCCGCCTGTCACGCGGGAGACCGGGGTTCAATTCCCCGACGGGGAGAAACGATTTTCTTTTCTTTTCGGGGAATGAGATGGAACAGCCAGCATCAAAGACAGGTCCCAGCTGGGAAAAGGGAATGCTCTTGCTGGACAAATTCTCATCAAGGCCTGAGCAAATGGGATGATGACAAGGGAAGGCCCAATCAGTTCTTAATAGCGTGGAAAGTGCAGAGATTTGAATCTCAATAGAACTTACCCTGGGACCAACTCCTGAACATGTTGCATACCGGGGGAGAGAGAGTCGAAAAGACCTCTCCAAGGCCAAAGCTGCATACTCTGCTGTATGTTAGCCTGGTGTTGGGCTTTAGGAGAGATGGAGTGATCTGTGAAGAGCACACTGGGCTCTCTGGCCTACTCCGGTCTACCGCATGCCTCATTTCATCTTGAGAGTTTCACCGTCTTTTCATGTTAAACAAGTCATGGTGTTTCTGGATCCCTCTTTGAAAAATCACCATACCCCTGATGGAGAAAATCTCCCAAAAGGCTTTTTTGTTCAAGCAACTGAAAGTGCCAGAGCTTCAAAAAGTGTGTTTGTGACCTTTAAAGGAGTCGAAAAAAGGATCATCCAGCCTCATCCACAACCATAGTCACCTGGTTAGATACAACAATCCTGAGGGCTTAAAGCGGAGTTCCCGGGCACGAAAATTTTTTTTCAGTGAACATACCCCCGGGACAGTCAGGGCTAGTACATTCCACAATGGCTAGCCTCTGATCTGTCCCGGGTCGCACTTACCTACAAGAAGAAATACTCACTTTTAAAATTTCTTCTCCAGCGTTGCCATCTCTGTTGTGGGCAGCTGAAGCCAGCGCAATCCTCTTCTGCATCCTCTTCCGCGTCTGGGGAAAAGTTTATAGACTGGCTGGTCCTAGGGGGTGAAAGGGAACGGGGGCATAACCTACGGACATCTAAGTACTGTAGAAAGCAGAGTGTAGAGTGCTTGCACTGGCCAAGGGGTTCCATGGTGTAATGGTTAGCACTCTGGACTTTGAATCCAGTGATCCGAGTTCAAATCTCGGTGGAACCTATTGTGGAGAATCACGCTTCATTTCTTTGTGGAAAATCAGTATGTTTCTTATGGCCACTGATACCATAAGCTTCTGATTACATGGCTGGTTGTGGATTTAGTGAGCGTGGCTTATTATAAGCATGCTGCCCAGGGCCATCCCATTGCCAGGCGCTAACCCGTGATGCAGAGAGCTCTATTAAAAGAAAATATCTGCAGCCCTAAGTATTTTTACCAGGGGCAGGAAAAGGGTGGCAAGCGGTCCTCGTTAGTATAGTGGTGAGTATCCCCGCCTGTCACGCGGGAGACCGGGGTTCGATTCCCCGACGGGGAGAAGCGACTTTCTTTTCAACCCACTTACCCATGCGCCTCGCTGGACAGCTTAAGTCCTTGTAATGCTCTTTCCAGATGGAGAAAATCTCCCAAAAGGCTTTTTTGTTCAAGCAACTGAAAGTGCCAGAGCTTCAAAAAGTGTGTTTGTGACCTTTAAAGGAGTGGAAAAAAGGATCCTAGGGGGTTAAAGGGGATGGGGGCCATAACCTACGGACATCTCAGTACAACAGAAAGCAGAGCTCCTAGCTCCTGTACTCAACCAGGGGTTCCATGGTGTAATGGTTAGCACTCTGGACTCTGAATCCAGCGATCCGAGTTCAAATCTCGGTGGGACCTTCTGTGGAGACTCACGCTTCATTTATTTGTGGAAAATCAATATGTGTCTTATGGCCACTGATACCATAAGCTGGTGATTACGTGGCTGGTTGTGGATTTAGTGAGCGTGGCTTATTATAAGCATGCTGCTCAGGGCCATCCCATTGCCAGGCGCTAAGCCGTGATGCAGAGAGCTCTATTAAAAGAAAATATCTGAAGCCCTAAGTATTTTTACCAGGAGCAGGAAAGGAATGCCAAGTGGTCCTCGTTAGTATAGTGGTGAGTATCCCCGCCTGTCACGCGGGAGACCGGGGTTCGATTCCCCGACGGGGAGAAACATCTTTCTTTTCTACCCAGTTACCCACGCACCTCTCTGGTGCTGGACATCTTAAGTCCTTGTAATGCTCTTTCCAGAAGAAAGTGTTTGCTCGGGTTTGCTGTACATGGCAATTGGGGAAAGTCATCTCATGGCCACCCTGCACAACACCAGCTTTGTCACAGTTTCAGAGGTCACGAATGCTTCAGACCACCTCTGCAATTTAACTCTGGCTTTTCCCTGTGGCCCTAAGTGCCTTTACCAGGAGGAGGGGCGGCGGCGGCGGCGGCGGCGGCGGCAGCCGCAAGAAGCACTACATGGCCATTGTGGTCCTCGTTAGTATAGTGGTGAGTATCCCCGCCTGTCACGCGGGAGACCGGGGTTCAATTCCCCGACGGGGAGAAACGATTTTCTTTTCTTTTCGGGGAATGAGATGGAACAGCCAGCATCAAAGACAGGTCCCAGCTGGGAAAAGGGAATGCTCTTGCTGGACAAATTCTCATCAAGGCCTGAGCAAATGGGATGATGACAAGGGAAGGCCCAATCAGTTCTTAATAGCGTGGAAAGTGCAGAGATTTGAATCTCAATAGAACTTACCCTGGGACCAACTCCTGAACATGTTGCATACCGGGGGAGAGAGAGTCGAAAAGACCTCTCCAAGGCCAAAGCTGCATACTCTGCTGTATGTTAGCCTGGTGTTGGGCTTTAGGAGAGATGGAGTGATCTGTGAAGAGCACACTGGGCTCTCTGGCCTACTCCGGTCTACCGCATGCCTCATTTCATCTTGAGAGTTTCACCGTCTTTTCATGTTAAACAAGTCATGGTGTTTCTGGATCCCTCTTTGAAAAATCACCATACCCCTGATGGAGAAAATCTCCCAAAAGGCTTTTTTGTTCAAGCAACTGAAAGTGCCAGAGCTTCAAAAAGTGTGTTTGTGACCTTTAAAGGAGTCGAAAAAAGGATCATCCAGCCTCATCCACAACCATAGTCACCTGGTTAGATACAACAATCCTGAGGGCTTAAAGCGGAGTTCCCGGGCACGAAAATTTTTTTTCAGTGAACATACCCCCGGGACAGTCAGGGCTAGTACATTCCACAATGGCTAGCCTCTGATCTGTCCCGGGTCGCACTTACCTACAAGAAGAAATACTCACTTTTAAAATTTCTTCTCCAGCGTTGCCATCTCTGTTGTGGGCAGCTGAAGCCAGCGCAATCCTCTTCTGCATCCTCTTCCGCGTCTGGGGAAAAGTTTATAGACTGGCTGGTCCTAGGGGGTGAAAGGGAACGGGGGCATAACCTACGGACATCTAAGTACTGTAGAAAGCAGAGTGTAGAGTGCTTGCACTGGCCAAGGGGTTCCATGGTGTAATGGTTAGCACTCTGGACTTTGAATCCAGTGATCCGAGTTCAAATCTCGGTGGAACCTATTGTGGAGAATCACGCTTCATTTCTTTGTGGAAAATCAGTATGTTTCTTATGGCCACTGATACCATAAGCTTCTGATTACATGGCTGGTTGTGGATTTAGTGAGCGTGGCTTATTATAAGCATGCTGCCCAGGGCCATCCCATTGCCAGGCGCTAACCCGTGATGCAGAGAGCTCTATTAAAAGAAAATATCTGCAGCCCTAAGTATTTTTACCAGGGGCAGGAAAAGGGTGTCAAGCGGTCCTCGTTAGTATAGTGGTGAGTATCCCCGCCTGTCACGCGGGAGACCGGGGTTCGATTCCCCGACGGGGAGAAGCGACTTTCTTTTCAACCCACTTACCCATGCGCCTCGCTGGACAGCTTAAGTCCTTGTAATGCTCTTTCCAGATGGAGAAAATCTCCCAAAAGGCTTTTTTGTTCAAGCAACTGAAAGTGCCAGAGCTTCAAAAAGTGTGTTTGTGACCTTTAAAGGAGTGGAAAAAAGGATCCTAGGGGGTTAAAGGGGATGGGGGCCATAACCTACGGACATCTCAGTACAACAGAAAGCAGAGCTCCTAGCTCCTGTACTCAACCAGGGGTTCCATGGTGTAATGGTTAGCACTCTGGACTCTGAATCCAGCGATCCGAGTTCAAATCTCGGTGGGACCTTCTGTGGAGACTCACGCTTCATTTATTTGTGGAAAATCAATATGTGTCTTATGGCCACTGATACCATAAGCTGGTGATTACGTGGCTGGTTGTGGATTTAGTGAGCGTGGCTTATTATAAGCATGCTGCTCAGGGCCATCCCATTGCCAGGCGCTAAGCCGTGATGCAGAGAGCTCTATTAAAAGAAAATATCTGAAGCCCTAAGTATTTTTACCAGGAGCAGGAAAGGAATGCCAAGTGGTCCTCGTTAGTATAGTGGTGAGTATCCCCGCCTGTCACGCGGGAGACCGGGGTTCGATTCCCCGACGGGGAGAAACATCTTTCTTTTCTACCCAGTTACCCACGCACCTCTCTGGTGCTGGACATCTTAAGTCCTTGTAATGCTCTTTCCAGAAGAAAGTGTTTGCTCGGGTTTGCTGTACATGGCAATTGGGGAAAGTCATCTCATGGCCACCCTGCACAACACCAGCTTTGTCACAGTTTCAGAGGTCACGAATGCTTCAGACCACCTCTGCAATTTAACTCTGGCTTTTCCCTGTGGCCCTAAGTGCCTTTACCAGGAGGAGGGGCGGCGGCGGCGGCAGCCGCAAGAAGCACTACATGGCCATTGTGGTCCTCGTTAGTATAGTGGTGAGTATCCCCGCCTGTCACGCGGGAGACCGGGGTTCAATTCCCCGACGGGGAGAAACGATTTTCTTTTCTTTTCGGGGAATGAGATGGAACAGCCAGCATCAAAGACAGGTCCCAGCTGGGAAAAGGGAATGCTCTTGCTGGACAAATTCTCATCAAGGCCTGAGCAAATGGGATGATGACAAGGGAAGGCCCAATCAGTTCTTAATAGCGTGGAAAGTGCAGAGATTTGAATCTCAATAGAACTTACCCTGGGACCAGCTCCTGAACATGTTGCATACCGGGGGAGAGAGAGTCGAAAAGACCTCTCCAAGGCCAAAGCTGCATACTCTGCTGTATGTTAGCCTGGTGTTGGGCTTTAGGAGAGATGGAGTGATCTGTGAAGAGCACACTGGGCTCTCTGGCCTACTCCGGTCTACCGCATGCCTCATTTCATCTTGAGAGTTTCACCGTCTTTTCATGTTAAACAAGTCATGGTGTTTCTGGATCCCTCTTTGAAAAATCACCATACCCCTGATGGAGAAAATCTCCCAAAAGGCTTTTTTGTTCAAGCAACTGAAAGTGCCAGAGCTTCAAAAAGTGTGTTTGTGACCTTTAAAGGAGTCGAAAAAAGGATCATCCAGCCTCATCCACAACCATAGTCACCTGGTTAGATACAACAATCCTGAGGGCTTAAAGCGGAGTTCCCGGGCACGAAAATTTTTTTTCAGTGAACATACCCCCGGGACAGTCAGGGCTAGTACATTCCACAATGGCTAGCCTCTGATCTGTCCCGGGTCGCACTTACCTACAAGAAGAAATACTCACTTTTAAAATTTCTTCTCCAGCGTTGCCATCTCTGTTGTGGGCAGCTGAAGCCAGCGCAATCCTCTTCTGCATCCTCTTCCGCGTCTGGGGAAAAGTTTATAGACTGGCTGGTCCTAGGGGGTGAAAGGGAACGGGGGCATAACCTACGGACATCTAAGTACTGTAGAAAGCAGAGTGTAGAGTGCTTGCACTGGCCAAGGGGTTCCATGGTGTAATGGTTAGCACTCTGGACTTTGAATCCAGTGATCCGAGTTCAAATCTCGGTGGAACCTATTGTGGAGAATCACGCTTCATTTCTTTGTGGAAAATCAGTATGTTTCTTATGGCCACTGATACCATAAGCTTCTGATTACATGGCTGGTTGTGGATTTAGTGAGCGTGGCTTATTATAAGCATGCTGCCCAGGGCCATCCCATTGCCAGGCGCTAACCCGTGATGCAGAGAGCTCTATTAAAAGAAAATATCTGCAGCCCTAAGTATTTTTACCAGGGGCAGGAAAAGGGTGGCAAGCGGTCCTCGTTAGTATAGTGGTGAGTATCCCCACCTGTCACGCGGGAGACCGGGGTTCGATTCCCCGACGGGGAGAAGCGACTTTCTTTTCAACCCACTTACCCATGCGCCTCGCTGGACAGCTTAAGTCCTTGTAATGCTCTTTCCAGATGGAGAAAATCTCCCAAAAGGCTTTTTTGTTCAAGCAACTGAAAGTGCCAGAGCTTCAAAAAGTGTGTTTGTGACCTTTAAAGGAGTGGAAAAAAGGATCCTAGGGGGTTAAAGGGGATGGGGGCCATAACCTACGGACATCTCAGTACAACAGAAAGCAGAGCTCCTAGCTCCTGTACTCAACCAGGGGTTCCATGGTGTAATGGTTAGCACTCTGGACTCTGAATCCAGCGATCCGAGTTCAAATCTCGGTGGGACCTTCTGTGGAGACTCACGCTTCATTTATTTGTGGAAAATCAATATGTGTCTTATGGCCACTGATACCATAAGCTGGTGATTACGTGGCTGGTTGTGGATTTAGTGAGCGTGGCTTATTATAAGCATGCTGCTCAGGGCCATCCCATTGCCAGGCGCTAAGCCGTGATGCAGAGAGCTCTATTAAAAGAAAATATCTGAAGCCCTAAGTATTTTTACCAGGAGCAGGAAAGGAATGCCAAGTGGTCCTCGTTAGTATAGTGGTGAGTATCCCCGCCTGTCACGCGGGAGACCGGGGTTCGATTCCCCGACGGGGAGAAACATCTTTCTTTTCTACCCAGTTACCCACGCACCTCTCTGGTGCTGGACATCTTAAGTCCTTGTAATGCTCTTTCCAGAAGAAAGTGTTTGCTCGGGTTTGCTGTACATGGCAATTGGGGAAAGTCATCTCATGGCCACCCTGCACAACACCAGCTTTGTCACAGTTTCAGAGGTCACGAATGCTTCAGACCACCTCTGCAATTTAACTCTGGCTTTTCCCTGTGGCCCTAAGTGCCTTTACCAGGAGGAGGGGCGGCGGCGGCGGCGGCGGCGGCAGCCGCAAGAAGCACTACATGGCCATTGTGGTCCTCGTTAGTATAGTGGTGAGTATCCCCGCCTGTCACGCGGGAGACCGGGGTTCAATTCCCCGACGGGGAGAAACAATTTTCTTTTCTTTTCGGGGAATGAGATGGAACAGCCAGCATCAAAGACAGGTCCCAGCTGGGAAAAGGGAATGCTCTTGCTGGACAAATTCTCATCAAGGCCTGAGCAAATGGGATGATGACAAGGGAAGGCCCAATCAGTTCTTAATAGCGTGGAAAGTGCAGAGATTTGAATCTCAATAGAACTTACCCTGGGACCAACTCCTGAACATGTTGCATACCGGGGGAGAGAGAGTCGAAAAGACCTCTCCAAGGCCAAAGCTGCATACTCTGCTGTATGTTAGCCTGGTGTTGGGCTTTAGGAGAGATGGAGTGATCTGTGAAGAGCACACTGGGCTCTCTGGCCTACTCCGGTCTACCGCATGCCTCATTTCATCTTGAGAGTTTCACCGTCTTTTCATGTTAAACAAGTCATGGTGTTTCTGGATCCCTCTTTGAAAAATCACCATACCCCTGATGGAGAAAATCTCCCAAAAGGCTTTTTTGTTCAAGCAACTGAAAGTGCCAGAGCTTCAAAAAGTGTGTTTGTGACCTTTAAAGGAGTCGAAAAAAGGATCATCCAGCCTCATCCACAACCATAGTCACCTGGTTAGATACAACAATCCTGAGGGCTTAAAGCGGAGTTCCCGGGCACGAAAATTTTTTTTCAGTGAACATACCCCCGGGACAGTCAGGGCTAGTACATTCCACAATGGCTAGCCTCTGATCTGTCCCGGGTCGCACTTACCTACAAGAAGAAATACTCACTTTTAAAATTTCTTCTCCAGCGTTGCCATCTCTGTTGTGGGCAGCTGAAGCCAGCGCAATCCTCTTCTGCATCCTCTTCCGCGTCTGGGGAAAAGTTTATAGACTGGCTGGTCCTAGGGGGTGAAAGGGAACGGGGGCATAACCTACGGACATCTAAGTACTGTAGAAAGCAGAGTGTAGAGTGCTTGCACTGGCCAAGGGGTTCCATGGTGTAATGGTTAGCACTCTGGACTTTGAATCCAGTGATCCGAGTTCAAATCTCGGTGGAACCTATTGTGGAGAATCACGCTTCATTTCTTTGTGGAAAATCAGTATGTTTCTTATGGCCACTGATACCATAAGCTTCTGATTACATGGCTGGTTGTGGATTTAGTGAGCGTGGCTTATTATAAGCATGCTGCCCAGGGCCATCCCATTGCCAGGCGCTAACCCGTGATGCAGAGAGCTCTATTAAAAGAAAATATCTGCAGCCCTAAGTATTTTTACCAGGGGCAGGAAAAGGGTGGCAAGCGGTCCTCGTTAGTATAGTGGTGAGTATCCCCGCCTGTCACGCGGGAGACCGGGGTTCGATTCCCCGACGGGGAGAAGCGACTTTCTTTTCAACCCACTTACCCATGCGCCTCGCTGGACAGCTTAAGTCCTTGTAATGCTCTTTCCAGATGGAGAAAATCTCCCAAAAGGCTTTTTTGTTCAAGCAACTGAAAGTGCCAGAGCTTCAAAAAGTGTGTTTGTGACCTTTAAAGGAGTGGAAAAAAGGATCCTAGGGGGTTAAAGGGGATGGGGGCCATAACCTACGGACATCTCAGTACAACAGAAAGCAGAGCTCCTAGCTCCTGTACTCAACCAGGGGTTCCATGGTGTAATGGTTAGCACTCTGGACTCTGAATCCAGCGATCCGAGTTCAAATCTCGGTGGGACCTTCTGTGGAGACTCACGCTTCATTTATTTGTGGAAAATCAATATGTGTCTTATGGCCACTGATACCATAAGCTGGTGATTACGTGGCTGGTTGTGGATTTAGTGAGCGTGGCTTATTATAAGCATGCTGCTCAGGGCCATCCCATTGCCAGGCGCTAAGCCGTGATGCAGAGAGCTCTATTAAAAGAAAATATCTGAAGCCCTAAGTATTTTTACCAGGAGCAGGAAAGGAATGCCAAGTGGTCCTCGTTAGTATAGTGGTGAGTATCCCCGCCTGTCACGCGGGAGACCGGGGTTCGATTCCCCGACGGGGAGAAACATCTTTCTTTTCTACCCAGTTACCCACGCACCTCTCTGGTGCTGGACATCTTAAGTCCTTGTAATGCTCTTTCCAGAAGAAAGTGTTTGCTCGGGTTTGCTGTACATGGCAATTGGGGAAAGTCATCTCATGGCCACCCTGCACAACACCAGCTTTGTCACAGTTTCAGAGGTCACGAATGCTTCAGACCACCTCTGCAATTTAACTCTGGCTTTTCCCTGTGGCCCTAAGTGCCTTTACCAGGAGGAGGGGCGGCGGCGGCGGCGGCGGCAGCCGCAAGAAGCACTACATGGCCATTGTGGTCCTCGTTAGTATAGTGGTGAGTATCCCCGCCTGTCACGCGGGAGACCGGGGTTCAATTCCCCGACGGGGAGAAACGATTTTCTTTTCTTTTCGGGGAATGAGATGGAACAGCCAGCATCAAAGACAGGTCCCAGCTGGGAAAAGGGAATGCTCTTGCTGGACAAATTCTCATCAAGGCCTGAGCAAATGGGATGATGACAAGGGAAGGCCCAATCAGTTCTTAATAGCGTGGAAAGTGCAGAGATTTGAATCTCAATAGAACTTACCCTGGGACCAACTCCTGAACATGTTGCATACCGGGGGAGAGAGAGTCGAAAAGACCTCTCCAAGGCCAAAGCTGCATACTCTGCTGTATGTTAGCCTGGTGTTGGGCTTTAGGAGAGATGGAGTGATCTGTGAAGAGCACACTGGGCTCTCTGGCCTACTCCGGTCTACCGCATGCCTCATTTCATCTTGAGAGTTTCACCGTCTTTTCATGTTAAACAAGTCATGGTGTTTCTGGATCCCTCTTTGAAAAATCACCATACCCCTGATGGAGAAAATCTCCCAAAAGGCTTTTTTGTTCAAGCAACTGAAAGTGCCAGAGCTTCAAAAAGTGTGTTTGTGACCTTTAAAGGAGTCGAAAAAAGGATCATCCAGCCTCATCCACAACCATAGTCACCTGGTTAGATACAACAATCCTGAGGGCTTAAAGCGGAGTTCCCGGGCACGAAAATTTTTTTTCAGTGAACATACCCCCGGGACAGTCAGGGCTAGTACATTCCACAATGGCTAGCCTCTGATCTGTCCCGGGTCGCACTTACCTACAAGAAGAAATACTCACTTTTAAAATTTCTTCTCCAGCGTTGCCATCTCTGTTGTGGGCAGCTGAAGCCAGCGCAATCCTCTTCTGCATCCTCTTCCGCGTCTGGGGAAAAGTTTATAGACTGGCTGGTCCTAGGGGGTGAAAGGGAACGGGGGCATAACCTACGGACATCTAAGTACTGTAGAAAGCAGAGTGTAGAGTGCTTGCACTGGCCAAGGGGTTCCATGGTGTAATGGTTAGCACTCTGGACTTTGAATCCAGTGATCCGAGTTCAAATCTCGGTGGAACCTATTGTGGAGAATCACGCTTCATTTCTTTGTGGAAAATCAGTATGTTTCTTATGGCCACTGATACCATAAGCTTCTGATTACATGGCTGGTTGTGGATTTAGTGAGCGTGGCTTATTATAAGCATGCTGCCCAGGGCCATCCCATTGCCAGGCGCTAACCCGTGATGCAGAGAGCTCTATTAAAAGAAAATATCTGCAGCCCTAAGTATTTTTACCAGGGGCAGGAAAAGGGTGGCAAGCGGTCCTCGTTAGTATAGTGGTGAGTATCCCCGCCTGTCACGCGGGAGACCGGGGTTCGATTCCCCGACGGGGAGAAGCGACTTTCTTTTCAACCCACTTACCCATGCGCCTCGCTGGACAGCTTAAGTCCTTGTAATGCTCTTTCCAGATGGAGAAAATCTCCCAAAAGGCTTTTTTGTTCAAGCAACTGAAAGTGCCAGAGCTTCAAAAAGTGTGTTTGTGACCTTTAAAGGAGTGGAAAAAAGGATCCTAGGGGGTTAAAGGGGATGGGGGCCATAACCTACGGACATCTCAGTACAACAGAAAGCAGAGCTCCTAGCTCCTGTACTCAACCAGGGGTTCCATGGTGTAATGGTTAGCACTCTGGACTCTGAATCCAGCGATCCGAGTTCAAATCTCGGTGGGACCTTCTGTGGAGACTCACGCTTCATTTATTTGTGGAAAATCAATATGTGTCTTATGGCCACTGATACCATAAGCTGGTGATTACGTGGCTGGTTGTGGATTTAGTGAGCGTGGCTTATTATAAGCATGCTGCTCAGGGCCATCCCATTGCCAGGCGCTAAGCCGTGATGCAGAGAGCTCTATTAAAAGAAAATATCTGAAGCCCTAAGTATTTTTACCAGGAGCAGGAAAGGAATGCCAAGTGGTCCTCGTTAGTATAGTGGTGAGTATCCCCGCCTGTCACGCGGGAGACCGGGGTTCGATTCCCCGACGGGGAGAAACATCTTTCTTTTCTACCCAGTTACCCACGCACCTCTCTGGTGCTGGACATCTTAAGTCCTTGTAATGCTCTTTCCAGAAGAAAGTGTTTGCTCGGGTTTGCTGTACATGGCAATTGGGGAAAGTCATCTCATGGCCACCCTGCACAACACCAGCTTTGTCACAGTTTCAGAGGTCACGAATGCTTCAGACCACCTCTGCAATTTAACTCTGGCTTTTCCCTGTGGCCCTAAGTGCCTTTACCAGGAGGAGGGGCGGCGGCGGCGGCGGCGGCAGCCGCAAGAAGCACTACATGGCCATTGTGGTCCTCGTTAGTATAGTGGTGAGTATCCCCGCCTGTCACGCGGGAGACCGGGGTTCAATTCCCCGACGGGGAGAAACGATTTTCTTTTCTTTTCGGGGAATGAGATGGAACAGCCAGCATCAAAGACAGGTCCCAGCTGGGAAAAGGGAATGCTCTTGCTGGACAAATTCTCATCAAGGCCTGAGCAAATGGGATGATGACAAGGGAAGGCCCAATCAGTTCTTAATAGCGTGGAAAGTGCAGAGATTTGAATCTCAATAGAACTTACCCTGGGACCAACTCCTGAACATGTTGCATACCGGGGGAGAGAGAGTCGAAAAGACCTCTCCAAGGCCAAAGCTGCATACTCTGCTGTATGTTAGCCTGGTGTTGGGCTTTAGGAGAGATGGAGTGATCTGTGAAGAGCACACTGGGCTCTCTGGCCTACTCCGGTCTACCGCATGCCTCATTTCATCTTGAGAGTTTCACCGTCTTTTCATGTTAAACAAGTCATGGTGTTTCTGGATCCCTCTTTGAAAAATCACCATACCCCTGATGGAGAAAATCTCCCAAAAGGCTTTTTTGTTCAAGCAACTGAAAGTGCCAGAGCTTCAAAAAGTGTGTTTGTGACCTTTAAAGGAGTCGAAAAAAGGATCATCCAGCCTCATCCACAACCATAGTCACCTGGTTAGATACAACAATCCTGAGGGCTTAAAGCGGAGTTCCCGGGCACGAAAATTTTTTTTCAGTGAACATACCCCCGGGACAGTCAGGGCTAGTACATTCCACAATGGCTAGCCTCTGATCTGTCCCGGGTCGCACTTACCTACAAGAAGAAATACTCACTTTTAAAATTTCTTCTCCAGCGTTGCCATCTCTGTTGTGGGCAGCTGAAGCCAGCGCAATCCTCTTCTGCATCCTCTTCCGCGTCTGGGGAAAAGTTTATAGACTGGCTGGTCCTAGGGGGTGAAAGGGAACGGGGGCATAACCTACGGACATCTAAGTACTGTAGAAAGCAGAGTGTAGAGTGCTTGCACTGGCCAAGGGGTTCCATGGTGTAATGGTTAGCACTCTGGACTTTGAATCCAGTGATCCGAGTTCAAATCTCGGTGGAACCTATTGTGGAGAATCACGCTTCATTTCTTTGTGGAAAATCAGTATGTTTCTTATGGCCACTGATACCATAAGCTTCTGATTACATGGCTGGTTGTGGATTTAGTGAGCGTGGCTTATTATAAGCATGCTGCCCAGGGCCATCCCATTGCCAGGCGCTAACCCGTGATGCAGAGAGCTCTATTAAAAGAAAATATCTGCAGCCCTAAGTATTTTTACCAGGGGCAGGAAAAGGGTGGCAAGCGGTCCTCGTTAGTATAGTGGTGAGTATCCCCGCCTGTCACGCGGGAGACCGGGGTTCGATTCCCCGACGGGGAGAAGCGACTTTCTTTTCAACCCACTTACCCATGCGCCTCGCTGGACAGCTTAAGTCCTTGTAATGCTCTTTCCAGATGGAGAAAATCTCCCAAAAGGCTTTTTTGTTCAAGCAACTGAAAGTGCCAGAGCTTCAAAAAGTGTGTTTGTGACCTTTAAAGGAGTGGAAAAAAGGATCCTAGGGGGTTAAAGGGGATGGGGGCCATAACCTACGGACATCTCAGTACAACAGAAAGCAGAGCTCCTAGCTCCTGTACTCAACCAGGGGTTCCATGGTGTAATGGTTAGCACTCTGGACTCTGAATCCAGCGATCCGAGTTCAAATCTCGGTGGGACCTTCTGTGGAGACTCACGCTTCATTTATTTGTGGAAAATCAATATGTGTCTTATGGCCACTGATACCATAAGCTGGTGATTACGTGGCTGGTTGTGGATTTAGTGAGCGTGGCTTATTATAAGCATGCTGCTCAGGGCCATCCCATTGCCAGGCGCTAAGCCGTGATGCAGAGAGCTCTATTAAAAGAAAATATCTGAAGCCCTAAGTATTTTTACCAGGAGCAGGAAAGGAATGCCAAGTGGTCCTCGTTAGTATAGTGGTGAGTATCCCCGCCTGTCACGCGGGAGACCGGGGTTCGATTCCCCGACGGGGAGAAACATCTTTCTTTTCTACCCAGTTACCCACGCACCTCTCTGGTGCTGGACATCTTAAGTCCTTGTAATGCTCTTTCCAGAAGAAAGTGTTTGCTCGGGTTTGCTGTACATGGCAATTGGGGAAAGTCATCTCATGGCCACCCTGCACAACACCAGCTTTGTCACAGTTTCAGAGGTCACGAATGCTTCAGACCACCTCTGCAATTTAACTCTGGCTTTTCCCTGTGGCCCTAAGTGCCTTTACCAGGAGGAGGGGCGGCGGCGGCAGCCGCAAGAAGCACTACATGGCCATTGTGGTCCTCGTTAGTATAGTGGTGAGTATCCCCGCCTGTCACGCGGGAGACCGGGGTTCAATTCCCCGACGGGGAGAAACGATTTTCTTTTCTTTTCGGGGAATGAGATGGAACAGCCAGCATCAAAGACAGGTCCCAGCTGGGAAAAGGGAATGCTCTTGCTGGACAAATTCTCATCAAGGCCTGAGCAAATGGGATGATGACAAGGGAAGGCCCAATCAGTTCTTAATAGCGTGGAAAGTGCAGAGATTTGAATCTCAATAGAACTTACCCTGGGACCAACTCCTGAACATGTTGCATACCGGGGGAGAGAGAGTCGAAAAGACCTCTCCAAGGCCAAAGCTGCATACTCTGCTGTATGTTAGCCTGGTGTTGGGCTTTAGGAGAGATGGAGTGATCTGTGAAGAGCACACTGGGCTCTCTGGCCTACTCCGGTCTACCGCATGCCTCATTTCATCTTGAGAGTTTCACCGTCTTTTCATGTTAAACAAGTCATGGTGTTTCTGGATCCCTCTTTGAAAAATCACCATACCCCTGATGGAGAAAATCTCCCAAAAGGCTTTTTTGTTCAAGCAACTGAAAGTGCCAGAGCTTCAAAAAGTGTGTTTGTGACCTTTAAAGGAGTCGAAAAAAGGATCATCCAGCCTCATCCACAACCATAGTCACCTGGTTAGATACAACAATCCTGAGGGCTTAAAGCGGAGTTCCCGGGCACGAAAATTTTTTTTCAGTGAACATACCCCCGGGACAGTCAGGGCTAGTACATTCCACAATGGCTAGCCTCTGATCTGTCCCGGGTCGCACTTACCTACAAGAAGAAATACTCACTTTTAAAATTTCTTCTCCAGCGTTGCCATCTCTGTTGTGGGCAGCTGAAGCCAGCGCAATCCTCTTCTGCATCCTCTTCCGCGTCTGGGGAAAAGTTTATAGACTGGCTGGTCCTAGGGGGTGAAAGGGAACGGGGGCATAACCTACGGACATCTAAGTACTGTAGAAAGCAGAGTGTAGAGTGCTTGCACTGGCCAAGGGGTTCCATGGTGTAATGGTTAGCACTCTGGACTTTGAATCCAGTGATCCGAGTTCAAATCTCGGTGGAACCTATTGTGGAGAATCACGCTTCATTTCTTTGTGGAAAATCAGTATGTTTCTTATGGCCACTGATACCATAAGCTTCTGATTACATGGCTGGTTGTGGATTTAGTGAGCGTGGCTTATTATAAGCATGCTGCCCAGGGCCATCCCATTGCCAGGCGCTAACCCGTGATGCAGAGAGCTCTATTAAAAGAAAATATCTGCAGCCCTAAGTATTTTTACCAGGGGCAGGAAAAGGGTGGCAAGCGGTCCTCGTTAGTATAGTGGTGAGTATCCCCGCCTGTCACGCGGGAGACCGGGGTTCGATTCCCCGACGGGGAGAAGCGACTTTCTTTTCAACCCACTTACCCATGCGCCTCGCTGGACAGCTTAAGTCCTTGTAATGCTCTTTCCAGATGGAGAAAATCTCCCAAAAGGCTTTTTTGTTCAAGCAACTGAAAGTGCCAGAGCTTCAAAAAGTGTGTTTGTGACCTTTAAAGGAGTGGAAAAAAGGATCCTAGGGGGTTAAAGGGGATGGGGGCCATAACCTACGGACATCTCAGTACAACAGAAAGCAGAGCTCCTAGCTCCTGTACTCAACCAGGGGTTCCATGGTGTAATGGTTAGCACTCTGGACTCTGAATCCAGCGATCCGAGTTCAAATCTCGGTGGGACCTTCTGTGGAGACTCACGCTTCATTTATTTGTGGAAAATCAATATGTGTCTTATGGCCACTGATACCATAAGCTGGTGATTACGTGGCTGGTTGTGGATTTAGTGAGCGTGGCTTATTATAAGCATGCTGCTCAGGGCCATCCCATTGCCAGGCGCTAAGCCGTGATGCAGAGAGCTCTATTAAAAGAAAATATCTGAAGCCCTAAGTATTTTTACCAGGAGCAGGAAAGGAATGCCAAGTGGTCCTCGTTAGTATAGTGGTGAGTATCCCCGCCTGTCACGCGGGAGACCGGGGTTCGATTCCCCGACGGGGAGAAACATCTTTCTTTTCTACCCAGTTACCCACGCACCTCTCTGGTGCTGGACATCTTAAGTCCTTGTAATGCTCTTTCCAGAAGAAAGTGTTTGCTCGGGTTTGCTGTACATGGCAATTGGGGAAAGTCATCTCATGGCCACCCTGCACAACACCAGCTTTGTCACAGTTTCAGAGGTCACGAATGCTTCAGACCACCTCTGCAATTTAACTCTGGCTTTTCCCTGTGGCCCTAAGTGCCTTTACCAGGAGGAGGGGCGGCGGCGGCGGCGGCGGCGGCAGCGGCGGCAGCCGCAAGAAGCACTACATGGCCATTGTGGTCCTCGTTAGTATAGTGGTGAGTATCCCCGCCTGTCACGCGGGAGACCGGGGTTCAATTCCCCGACGGGGAGAAACGATTTTCTTTTCTTTTCGGGGAATGAGATGGAACAGCCAGCATCAAAGACAGGTCCCAGCTGGGAAAAGGGAATGCTCTTGCTGGACAAATTCTCATCAAGGCCTGAGCAAATGGGATGATGACAAGGGAAGGCCCAATCAGTTCTTAATAGCGTGGAAAGTGCAGAGATTTGAATCTCAATAGAACTTACCCTGGGACCAACTCCTGAACATGTTGCATACCGGGGGAGAGAGAGTCGAAAAGACCTCTCCAAGGCCAAAGCTGCATACTCTGCTGTATGTTAGCCTGGTGTTGGGCTTTAGGAGAGATGGAGTGATCTGTGAAGAGCACACTGGGCTCTCTGGCCTACTCCGGTCTACCGCATGCCTCATTTCATCTTGAGAGTTTCACCGTCTTTTCATGTTAAACAAGTCATGGTGTTTCTGGATCCCTCTTTGAAAAATCACCATACCCCTGATGGAGAAAATCTCCCAAAAGGCTTTTTTGTTCAAGCAACTGAAAGTGCCAGAGCTTCAAAAAGTGTGTTTGTGACCTTTAAAGGAGTCGAAAAAAGGATCATCCAGCCTCATCCACAACCATAGTCACCTGGTTAGATACAACAATCCTGAGGGCTTAAAGCGGAGTTCCCGGGCACGAAAATTTTTTTTCAGTGAACATACCCCCGGGACAGTCAGGGCTAGTACATTCCACAATGGCTAGCCTCTGATCTGTCCCGGGTCGCACTTACCTACAAGAAGAAATACTCACTTTTAAAATTTCTTCTCCAGCGTTGCCATCTCTGTTGTGGGCAGCTGAAGCCAGCGCAATCCTCTTCTGCATCCTCTTCCGCGTCTGGGGAAAAGTTTATAGACTGGCTGGTCCTAGGGGGTGAAAGGGAACGGGGGCATAACCTACGGACATCTAAGTACTGTAGAAAGCAGAGTGTAGAGTGCTTGCACTGGCCAAGGGGTTCCATGGTGTAATGGTTAGCACTCTGGACTTTGAATCCAGTGATCCGAGTTCAAATCTCGGTGGAACCTATTGTGGAGAATCACGCTTCATTTCTTTGTGGAAAATCAGTATGTTTCTTATGGCCACTGATACCATAAGCTTCTGATTACATGGCTGGTTGTGGATTTAGTGAGCGTGGCTTATTATAAGCATGCTGCCCAGGGCCATCCCATTGCCAGGCGCTAACCCGTGATGCAGAGAGCTCTATTAAAAGAAAATATCTGCAGCCCTAAGTATTTTTACCAGGGGCAGGAAAAGGGTGGCAAGCGGTCCTCGTTAGTATAGTGGTGAGTATCCCCGCCTGTCACGCGGGAGACCGGGGTTCGATTCCCCGACGGGGAGAAGCGACTTTCTTTTCAACCCACTTACCCATGCGCCTCGCTGGACAGCTTAAGTCCTTGTAATGCTCTTTCCAGATGGAGAAAATCTCCCAAAAGGCTTTTTTGTTCAAGCAACTGAAAGTGCCAGAGCTTCAAAAAGTGTGTTTGTGACCTTTAAAGGAGTGGAAAAAAGGATCCTAGGGGGTTAAAGGGGATGGGGGCCATAACCTACGGACATCTCAGTACAACAGAAAGCAGAGCTCCTAGCTCCTGTACTCAACCAGGGGTTCCATGGTGTAATGGTTAGCACTCTGGACTCTGAATCCAGCGATCCGAGTTCAAATCTCGGTGGGACCTTCTGTGGAGACTCACGCTTCATTTATTTGTGGAAAATCAATATGTGTCTTATGGCCACTGATACCATAAGCTGGTGATTACGTGGCTGGTTGTGGATTTAGTGAGCGTGGCTTATTATAAGCATGCTGCTCAGGGCCATCCCATTGCCAGGCGCTAAGCCGTGATGCAGAGAGCTCTATTAAAAGAAAATATCTGAAGCCCTAAGTATTTTTACCAGGAGCAGGAAAGGAATGCCAAGTGGTCCTCGTTAGTATAGTGGTGAGTATCCCCGCCTGTCACGCGGGAGACCGGGGTTCGATTCCCCGACGGGGAGAAACATCTTTCTTTTCTACCCAGTTACCCACGCACCTCTCTGGTGCTGGACATCTTAAGTCCTTGTAATGCTCTTTCCAGAAGAAAGTGTTTGCTCGGGTTTGCTGTACATGGCAATTGGGGAAAGTCATCTCATGGCCACCCTGCACAACACCAGCTTTGTCACAGTTTCAGAGGTCACGAATGCTTCAGACCACCTCTGCAATTTAACTCTGGCTTTTCCCTGTGGCCCTAAGTGCCTTTACCAGGAGGAGGGGCGGCGGCGGCGGCAGCCGCAAGAAGCACTACATGGCCATTGTGGTCCTCGTTAGTATAGTGGTGAGTATCCCCGCCTGTCACGCGGGAGACCGGGGTTCAATTCCCCGACGGGGAGAAACGATTTTCTTTTCTTTTCGGGGAATGAGATGGAACAGCCAGCATCAAAGACAGGTCCCAGCTGGGAAAAGGGAATGCTCTTGCTGGACAAATTCTCATCAAGGCCTGAGCAAATGGGATGATGACAAGGGAAGGCCCAATCAGTTCTTAATAGCGTGGAAAGTGCAGAGATTTGAATCTCAATAGAACTTACCCTGGGACCAGCTCCTGAACATGTTGCATACCGGGGGAGAGAGAGTCGAAAAGACCTCTCCAAGGCCAAAGCTGCATACTCTGCTGTATGTTAGCCTGGTGTTGGGCTTTAGGAGAGATGGAGTGATCTGTGAAGAGCACACTGGGCTCTCTGGCCTACTCCGGTCTACCGCATGCCTCATTTCATCTTGAGAGTTTCACCGTCTTTTCATGTTAAACAAGTCATGGTGTTTCTGGATCCCTCTTTGAAAAATCACCATACCCCTGATGGAGAAAATCTCCCAAAAGGCTTTTTTGTTCAAGCAACTGAAAGTGCCAGAGCTTCAAAAAGTGTGTTTGTGACCTTTAAAGGAGTCGAAAAAAGGATCATCCAGCCTCATCCACAACCATAGTCACCTGGTTAGATACAACAATCCTGAGGGCTTAAAGCGGAGTTCCCGGGCACGAAAATTTTTTTTCAGTGAACATACCCCCGGGACAGTCAGGGCTAGTACATTCCACAATGGCTAGCCTCTGATCTGTCCCGGGTCGCACTTACCTACAAGAAGAAATACTCACTTTTAAAATTTCTTCTCCAGCGTTGCCATCTCTGTTGTGGGCAGCTGAAGCCAGCGCAATCCTCTTCTGCATCCTCTTCCGCGTCTGGGGAAAAGTTTATAGACTGGCTGGTCCTAGGGGGTGAAAGGGAACGGGGGCATAACCTACGGACATCTAAGTACTGTAGAAAGCAGAGTGTAGAGTGCTTGCACTGGCCAAGGGGTTCCATGGTGTAATGGTTAGCACTCTGGACTTTGAATCCAGTGATCCGAGTTCAAATCTCGGTGGAACCTATTGTGGAGAATCACGCTTCATTTCTTTGTGGAAAATCAGTATGTTTCTTATGGCCACTGATACCATAAGCTTCTGATTACATGGCTGGTTGTGGATTTAGTGAGCGTGGCTTATTATAAGCATGCTGCCCAGGGCCATCCCATTGCCAGGCGCTAACCCGTGATGCAGAGAGCTCTATTAAAAGAAAATATCTGCAGCCCTAAGTATTTTTACCAGGGGCAGGAAAAGGGTGGCAAGCGGTCCTCGTTAGTATAGTGGTGAGTATCCCCGCCTGTCACGCGGGAGACCGGGGTTCGATTCCCCGACGGGGAGAAGCGACTTTCTTTTCAACCCACTTACCCATGCGCCTCGCTGGACAGCTTAAGTCCTTGTAATGCTCTTTCCAGATGGAGAAAATCTCCCAAAAGGCTTTTTTGTTCAAGCAACTGAAAGTGCCAGAGCTTCAAAAAGTGTGTTTGTGACCTTTAAAGGAGTGGAAAAAAGGATCCTAGGGGGTTAAAGGGGATGGGGGCCATAACCTACGGACATCTCAGTACAACAGAAAGCAGAGCTCCTAGCTCCTGTACTCAACCAGGGGTTCCATGGTGTAATGGTTAGCACTCTGGACTCTGAATCCAGCGATCCGAGTTCAAATCTCGGTGGGACCTTCTGTGGAGACTCACGCTTCATTTATTTGTGGAAAATCAATATGTGTCTTATGGCCACTGATACCATAAGCTGGTGATTACGTGGCTGGTTGTGGATTTAGTGAGCGTGGCTTATTATAAGCATGCTGCTCAGGGCCATCCCATTGCCAGGCGCTAAGCCGTGATGCAGAGAGCTCTATTAAAAGAAAATATCTGAAGCCCTAAGTATTTTTACCAGGAGCAGGAAAGGAATGCCAAGTGGTCCTCGTTAGTATAGTGGTGAGTATCCCCGCCTGTCACGCGGGAGACCGGGGTTCGATTCCCCGACGGGGAGAAACATCTTTCTTTTCTACCCAGTTACCCACGCACCTCTCTGGTGCTGGACATCTTAAGTCCTTGTAATGCTCTTTCCAGAAGAAAGTGTTTGCTCGGGTTTGCTGTACATGGCAATTGGGGAAAGTCATCTCATGGCCACCCTGCACAACACCAGCTTTGTCACAGTTTCAGAGGTCACGAATGCTTCAGACCACCTCTGCAATTTAACTCTGGCTTTTCCCTGTGGCCCTAAGTGCCTTTACCAGGAGGAGGGGCGGCGGCGGCGGCAGCCGCAAGAAGCACTACATGGCCATTGTGGTCCTCGTTAGTATAGTGGTGAGTATCCCCGCCTGTCACGCGGGAGACCGGGGTTCAATTCCCCGACGGGGAGAAACGATTTTCTTTTCTTTTCGGGGAATGAGATGGAACAGCCAGCATCAAAGACAGGTCCCAGCTGGGAAAAGGGAATGCTCTTGCTGGACAAATTCTCATCAAGGCCTGAGCAAATGGGATGATGACAAGGGAAGGCCCAATCAGTTCTTAATAGCGTGGAAAGTGCAGAGATTTGAATCTCAATAGAACTTACCCTGGGACCAGCTCCTGAACATGTTGCATACCGGGGGAGAGAGAGTCGAAAAGACCTCTCCAAGGCCAAAGCTGCATACTCTGCTGTATGTTAGCCTGGTGTTGGGCTTTAGGAGAGATGGAGTGATCTGTGAAGAGCACACTGGGCTCTCTGGCCTACTCCGGTCTACCGCATGCCTCATTTCATCTTGAGAGTTTCACCGTCTTTTCATGTTAAACAAGTCATGGTGTTTCTGGATCCCTCTTTGAAAAATCACCATACCCCTGATGGAGAAAATCTCCCAAAAGGCTTTTTTGTTCAAGCAACTGAAAGTGCCAGAGCTTCAAAAAGTGTGTTTGTGACCTTTAAAGGAGTCGAAAAAAGGATCATCCAGCCTCATCCACAACCATAGTCACCTGGTTAGATACAACAATCCTGAGGGCTTAAAGCGGAGTTCCCGGGCACGAAAATTTTTTTTCAGTGAACATACCCCCGGGACAGTCAGGGCTAGTACATTCCACAATGGCTAGCCTCTGATCTGTCCCGGGTCGCACTTACCTACAAGAAGAAATACTCACTTTTAAAATTTCTTCTCCAGCGTTGCCATCTCTGTTGTGGGCAGCTGAAGCCAGCGCAATCCTCTTCTGCATCCTCTTCCGCGTCTGGGGAAAAGTTTATAGACTGGCTGGTCCTAGGGGGTGAAAGGGAACGGGGGCATAACCTACGGACATCTAAGTACTGTAGAAAGCAGAGTGTAGAGTGCTTGCACTGGCCAAGGGGTTCCATGGTGTAATGGTTAGCACTCTGGACTTTGAATCCAGTGATCCGAGTTCAAATCTCGGTGGAACCTATTGTGGAGAATCACGCTTCATTTCTTTGTGGAAAATCAGTATGTTTCTTATGGCCACTGATACCATAAGCTTCTGATTACATGGCTGGTTGTGGATTTAGTGAGCGTGGCTTATTATAAGCATGCTGCCCAGGGCCATCCCATTGCCAGGCGCTAACCCGTGATGCAGAGAGCTCTATTAAAAGAAAATATCTGCAGCCCTAAGTATTTTTACCAGGGGCAGGAAAAGGGTGGCAAGCGGTCCTCGTTAGTATAGTGGTGAGTATCCCCGCCTGTCACGCGGGAGACCGGGGTTCGATTCCCCGACGGGGAGAAGCGACTTTCTTTTCAACCCACTTACCCATGCGCCTCGCTGGACAGCTTAAGTCCTTGTAATGCTCTTTCCAGATGGAGAAAATCTCCCAAAAGGCTTTTTTGTTCAAGCAACTGAAAGTGCCAGAGCTTCAAAAAGTGTGTTTGTGACCTTTAAAGGAGTGGAAAAAAGGATCCTAGGGGGTTAAAGGGGATGGGGGCCATAACCTACGGACATCTCAGTACAACAGAAAGCAGAGCTCCTAGCTCCTGTACTCAACCAGGGGTTCCATGGTGTAATGGTTAGCACTCTGGACTCTGAATCCAGCGATCCGAGTTCAAATCTCGGTGGGACCTTCTGTGGAGACTCACGCTTCATTTATTTGTGGAAAATCAATATGTGTCTTATGGCCACTGATACCATAAGCTGGTGATTACGTGGCTGGTTGTGGATTTAGTGAGCGTGGCTTATTATAAGCATGCTGCTCAGGGCCATCCCATTGCCAGGCGCTAAGCCGTGATGCAGAGAGCTCTATTAAAAGAAAATATCTGAAGCCCTAAGTATTTTTACCAGGAGCAGGAAAGGAATGCCAAGTGGTCCTCGTTAGTATAGTGGTGAGTATCCCCGCCTGTCACGCGGGAGACCGGGGTTCGATTCCCCGACGGGGAGAAACATCTTTCTTTTCTACCCAGTTACCCACGCACCTCTCTGGTGCTGGACATCTTAAGTCCTTGTAATGCTCTTTCCAGAAGAAAGTGTTTGCTCGGCTTTGCTGTACATGGCAATTGGGGAAAGTCATCTCATGGCCACCCTGCACAACACCAGCTTTGTCACAGTTTCAGAGGTCACGAATGCTTCAGACCACCTCTGCAATTTAACTCTGGCTTTTCCCTGTGGCCCTAAGTGCCTTTACCAGGAGGAGGGGCGGCGGCAGCCGCAAGAAGCACTACATGGCCATTGTGGTCCTCGTTAGTATAGTGGTGAGTATCCCCGCCTGTCACGTGGGAGACCGGGGTTCAATTCCCCGACGGGGAGAAACGATTTTCTTTTCTTTTCGGGGAATGAGATGGAACAGCCAGCATCAAAGACAGGTCCCAGCTGGGAAAAGGGAATGCTCTTGCTGGACAAATTCTCATCAAGGCCTGAGCAAATGGGATGATGACAAGGGAAGGCCCAATCAGTTCTTAATAGCGTGGAAAGTGCAGAGATTTGAATCTCAATAGAACTTACCCTGGGACCAACTCCTGAACATGTTGCATACCGGGGGAGAGAGAGTCGAAAAGACCTCTCCAAGGCCAAAGCTGCATACTCTGCTGTATGTTAGCCTGGTGTTGGGCTTTAGGAGAGATGGAGTGATCTGTGAAGAGCACACTGGGCTCTCTGGCCTACTCCGGTCTACCGCATGCCTCATTTCATCTTGAGAGTTTCACCGTCTTTTCATGTTAAACAAGTCATGGTGTTTCTGGATCCCTCTTTGAAAAATCACCATACCCCTGATGGAGAAAATCTCCCAAAAGGCTTTTTTGTTCAAGCAACTGAAAGTGCCAGAGCTTCAAAAAGTGTGTTTGTGACCTTTAAAGGAGTCGAAAAAAGGATCATCCAGCCTCATCCACAACCATAGTCACCTGGTTAGATACAACAATCCTGAGGGCTTAAAGCGGAGTTCCCGGGCACGAAAATTTTTTTTCAGTGAACATACCCCCGGGACAGTCAGGGCTAGTACATTCCACAATGGCTAGCCTCTGATCTGTCCCGGGTCGCACTTACCTACAAGAAGAAATACTCACTTTTAAAATTTCTTCTCCAGCGTTGCCATCTCTGTTGTGGGCAGCTGAAGCCAGCGCAATCCTCTTCTGCATCCTCTTCCGCGTCTGGGGAAAAGTTTATAGACTGGCTGGTCCTAGGGGGTGAAAGGGAACGGGGGCATAACCTACGGACATCTAAGTACTGTAGAAAGCAGAGTGTAGAGTGCTTGCACTGGCCAAGGGGTTCCATGGTGTAATGGTTAGCACTCTGGACTTTGAATCCAGTGATCCGAGTTCAAATCTCGGTGGAACCTATTGTGGAGAATCACGCTTCATTTCTTTGTGGAAAATCAGTATGTTTCTTATGGCCACTGATACCATAAGCTTCTGATTACATGGCTGGTTGTGGATTTAGTGAGCGTGGCTTATTATAAGCATGCTGCCCAGGGCCATCCCATTGCCAGGCGCTAACCCGTGATGCAGAGAGCTCTATTAAAAGAAAATATCTGCAGCCCTAAGTATTTTTACCAGGGGCAGGAAAAGGGTGGCAAGCGGTCCTCGTTAGTATAGTGGTGAGTATCCCCGCCTGTCACGCGGGAGACCGGGGTTCGATTCCCCGACGGGGAGAAGCGACTTTCTTTTCAACCCACTTACCCATGCGCCTCGCTGGACAGCTTAAGTCCTTGTAATGCTCTTTCCAGATGGAGAAAATCTCCCAAAAGGCTTTTTTGTTCAAGCAACTGAAAGTGCCAGAGCTTCAAAAAGTGTGTTTGTGACCTTTAAAGGAGTGGAAAAAAGGATCCTAGGGGGTTAAAGGGGATGGGGGCCATAACCTACGGACATCTCAGTACAACAGAAAGCAGAGCTCCTAGCTCCTAGCTCCTAGCTCCTAGCTCCTAGCTCCTAGCTCCTGTACTCAACCAGGGGTTCCATGGTGTAATGGTTAGCACTCTGGACTCTGAATCCAGCGATCCGAGTTCAAATCTCGGTGGGACCTTCTGTGGAGACTCACGCTTCATTTATTTGTGGAAAATCAATATGTGTCTTATGGCCACTGATACCATAAGCTGGTGATTACGTGGCTGGTTGTGGATTTAGTGAGCGTGGCTTATTATAAGCATGCTGCTCAGGGCCATCCCATTGCCAGGCGCTAAGCCGTGATGCAGAGAGCTCTATTAAAAGAAAATATCTGAAGCCCTAAGTATTTTTACCAGGAGCAGGAAAGGAATGCCAAGTGGTCCTCGTTAGTATAGTGGTGAGTATCCCCGCCTGTCACGCGGGAGACCGGGGTTCGATTCCCCGACGGGGAGAAACATCTTTCTTTTCTACCCAGTTACCCACGCACCTCTCTGGTGCTGGACATCTTAAGTCCTTGTAATGCTCTTTCCAGAAGAAAGTGTTTGCTCGGGTTTGCTGTACATGGCAATTGGGGAAAGTCATCTCATGGCCACCCTGCACAACACCAGCTTTGTCACAGTTTCAGAGGTCACGAATGCTTCAGACCACCTCTGCAATTTAACTCTGGCTTTTCCCTGTGGCCCTAAGTGCCTTTACCAGGAGGAGGGGCGGCGGCGGCGGCAGCCGCAAGAAGCACTACATGGCCATTGTGGTCCTCGTTAGTATAGTGGTGAGTATCCCCGCCTGTCACGCGGGAGACCGGGGTTCAATTCCCCGACGGGGAGAAACGATTTTCTTTTCTTTTCGGGGAATGAGATGGAACAGCCAGCATCAAAGACAGGTCCCAGCTGGGAAAAGGGAATGCTCTTGCTGGACAAATTCTCATCAAGGCCTGAGCAAATGGGATGATGACAAGGGAAGGCCCAATCAGTTCTTAATAGCGTGGAAAGTGCAGAGATTTGAATCTCAATAGAACTTACCCTGGGACCAGCTCCTGAACATGTTGCATACCGGGGGAGAGAGAGTCGAAAAGACCTCTCCAAGGCCAAAGCTGCATACTCTGCTGTATGTTAGCCTGGTGTTGGGCTTTAGGAGAGATGGAGTGATCTGTGAAGAGCACACTGGGCTCTCTGGCCTACTCCGGTCTACCGCATGCCTCATTTCATCTTGAGAGTTTCACCGTCTTTTCATGTTAAACAAGTCATGGTGTTTCTGGATCCCTCTTTGAAAAATCACCATACCCCTGATGGAGAAAATCTCCCAAAAGGCTTTTTTGTTCAAGCAACTGAAAGTGCCAGAGCTTCAAAAAGTGTGTTTGTGACCTTTAAAGGAGTCGAAAAAAGGATCATCCAGCCTCATCCACAACCATAGTCACCTGGTTAGATACAACAATCCTGAGGGCTTAAAGCGGAGTTCCCGGGCACGAAAATTTTTTTTCAGTGAACATACCCCCGGGACAGTCAGGGCTAGTACATTCCACAATGGCTAGCCTCTGATCTGTCCCGGGTCGCACTTACCTACAAGAAGAAATACTCACTTTTAAAATTTCTTCTCCAGCGTTGCCATCTCTGTTGTGGGCAGCTGAAGCCAGCGCAATCCTCTTCTGCATCCTCTTCCGCGTCTGGGGAAAAGTTTATAGACTGGCTGGTCCTAGGGGGTGAAAGGGAACGGGGGCATAACCTACGGACATCTAAGTACTGTAGAAAGCAGAGTGTAGAGTGCTTGCACTGGCCAAGGGGTTCCATGGTGTAATGGTTAGCACTCTGGACTTTGAATCCAGTGATCCGAGTTCAAATCTCGGTGGAACCTATTGTGGAGAATCACGCTTCATTTCTTTGTGGAAAATCAGTATGTTTCTTATGGCCACTGATACCATAAGCTTCTGATTACATGGCTGGTTGTGGATTTAGTGAGCGTGGCTTATTATAAGCATGCTGCCCAGGGCCATCCCATTGCCAGGCGCTAACCCGTGATGCAGAGAGCTCTATTAAAAGAAAATATCTGCAGCCCTAAGTATTTTTACCAGGGGCAGGAAAAGGGTGGCAAGCGGTCCTCGTTAGTATAGTGGTGAGTATCCCCGCCTGTCACGCGGGAGACCGGGGTTCGATTCCCCGACGGGGAGAAGCGACTTTCTTTTCAACCCACTTACCCATGCGCCTCGCTGGACAGCTTAAGTCCTTGTAATGCTCTTTCCAGATGGAGAAAATCTCCCAAAAGGCTTTTTTGTTCAAGCAACTGAAAGTGCCAGAGCTTCAAAAAGTGTGTTTGTGACCTTTAAAGGAGTGGAAAAAAGGATCCTAGGGGGTTAAAGGGGATGGGGGCCATAACCTACGGACATCTCAGTACAACAGAAAGCAGAGCTCCTAGCTCCTGTACTCAACCAGGGGTTCCATGGTGTAATGGTTAGCACTCTGGACTCTGAATCCAGCGATCCGAGTTCAAATCTCGGTGGGACCTTCTGTGGAGACTCACGCTTCATTTATTTGTGGAAAATCAATATGTGTCTTATGGCCACTGATACCATAAGCTGGTGATTACGTGGCTGGTTGTGGATTTAGTGAGCGTGGCTTATTATAAGCATGCTGCTCAGGGCCATCCCATTGCCAGGCGCTAAGCCGTGATGCAGAGAGCTCTATTAAAAGAAAATATCTGAAGCCCTAAGTATTTTTACCAGGAGCAGGAAAGGAATGCCAAGTGGTCCTCGTTAGTATAGTGGTGAGTATCCCCGCCTGTCACGCGGGAGACCGGGGTTCGATTCCCCGACGGGGAGAAACATCTTTCTTTTCTACCCAGTTACCCACGCACCTCTCTGGTGCTGGACATCTTAAGTCCTTGTAATGCTCTTTCCAGAAGAAAGTGTTTGCTCGGGTTTGCTGTACATGGCAATTGGGGAAAGTCATCTCATGGCCACCCTGCACAACACCAGCTTTGTCACAGTTTCAGAGGTCACGAATGCTTCAGACCACCTCTGCAATTTAACTCTGGCTTTTCCCTGTGGCCCTAAGTGCCTTTACCAGGAGGAGGGGCGGCGGCGGCGGCAGCCGCAAGAAGCACTACATGGCCATTGTGGTCCTCGTTAGTATAGTGGTGAGTATCCCCGCCTGTCACGCGGGAGACCGGGGTTCAATTCCCCGACGGGGAGAAACGATTTTCTTTTCTTTTCGGGGAATGAGATGGAACAGCCAGCATCAAAGACAGGTCCCAGCTGGGAAAAGGGAATGCTCTTGCTGGACAAATTCTCATCAAGGCCTGAGCAAATGGGATGATGACAAGGGAAGGCCCAATCAGTTCTTAATAGCGTGGAAAGTGCAGAGATTTGAATCTCAATAGAACTTACCCTGGGACCAACTCCTGAACATGTTGCATACCGGGGGAGAGAGAGTCGAAAAGACCTCTCCAAGGCCAAAGCTGCATACTCTGCTGTATGTTAGCCTGGTGTTGGGCTTTAGGAGAGATGGAGTGATCTGTGAAGAGCACACTGGGCTCTCTGGCCTACTCCGGTCTACCGCATGCCTCATTTCATCTTGAGAGTTTCACCGTCTTTTCATGTTAAACAAGTCATGGTGTTTCTGGATCCCTCTTTGAAAAATCACCATACCCCTGATGGAGAAAATCTCCCAAAAGGCTTTTTTGTTCAAGCAACTGAAAGTGCCAGAGCTTCAAAAAGTGTGTTTGTGACCTTTAAAGGAGTCGAAAAAAGGATCATCCAGCCTCATCCACAACCATAGTCACCTGGTTAGATACAACAATCCTGAGGGCTTAAAGCGGAGTTCCCGGGCACGAAAATTTTTTTTCAGTGAACATACCCCCGGGACAGTCAGGGCTAGTACATTCCACAATGGCTAGCCTCTGATCTGTCCCGGGTCGCACTTACCTACAAGAAGAAATACTCACTTTTAAAATTTCTTCTCCAGCGTTGCCATCTCTGTTGTGGGCAGCTGAAGCCAGCGCAATCCTCTTCTGCATCCTCTTCCGCGTCTGGGGAAAAGTTTATAGACTGGCTGGTCCTAGGGGGTGAAAGGGAACGGGGGCATAACCTACGGACATCTAAGTACTGTAGAAAGCAGAGTGTAGAGTGCTTGCACTGGCCAAGGGGTTCCATGGTGTAATGGTTAGCACTCTGGACTTTGAATCCAGTGATCCGAGTTCAAATCTCGGTGGAACCTATTGTGGAGAATCACGCTTCATTTCTTTGTGGAAAATCAGTATGTTTCTTATGGCCACTGATACCATAAGCTTCTGATTACATGGCTGGTTGTGGATTTAGTGAGCGTGGCTTATTATAAGCATGCTGCCCAGGGCCATCCCATTGCCAGGCGCTAACCCGTGATGCAGAGAGCTCTATTAAAAGAAAATATCTGCAGCCCTAAGTATTTTTACCAGGGGCAGGAAAAGGGTGGCAAGCGGTCCTCGTTAGTATAGTGGTGAGTATCCCCGCCTGTCACGCGGGAGACCGGGGTTCGATTCCCCGACGGGGAGAAGCGACTTTCTTTTCAACCCACTTACCCATGCGCCTCGCTGGACAGCTTAAGTCCTTGTAATGCTCTTTCCAGATGGAGAAAATCTCCCAAAAGGCTTTTTTGTTCAAGCAACTGAAAGTGCCAGAGCTTCAAAAAGTGTGTTTGTGACCTTTAAAGGAGTGGAAAAAAGGATCCTAGGGGGTTAAAGGGGATGGGGGCCATAACCTACGGACATCTCAGTACAACAGAAAGCAGAGCTCCTAGCTCCTGTACTCAACCAGGGGTTCCATGGTGTAATGGTTAGCACTCTGGACTCTGAATCCAGCGATCCGAGTTCAAATCTCGGTGGGACCTTCTGTGGAGACTCACGCTTCATTTATTTGTGGAAAATCAATATGTGTCTTATGGCCACTGATACCATAAGCTGGTGATTACGTGGCTGGTTGTGGATTTAGTGAGCGTGGCTTATTATAAGCATGCTGCTCAGGGCCATCCCATTGCCAGGCGCTAAGCCGTGATGCAGAGAGCTCTATTAAAAGAAAATATCTGAAGCCCTAAGTATTTTTACCAGGAGCAGGAAAGGAATGCCAAGTGGTCCTCGTTAGTATAGTGGTGAGTATCCCCGCCTGTCACGCGGGAGACCGGGGTTCGATTCCCCGACGGGGAGAAACATCTTTCTTTTCTACCCAGTTACCCACGCACCTCTCTGGTGCTGGACATCTTAAGTCCTTGTAATGCTCTTTCCAGAAGAAAGTGTTTGCTCGGGTTTGCTGTACATGGCAATTGGGGAAAGTCATCTCATGGCCACCCTGCACAACACCAGCTTTGTCACAGTTTCAGAGGTCACGAATGCTTCAGACCACCTCTGCAATTTAACTCTGGCTTTTCCCTGTGGCCCTAAGTGCCTTTACCAGGAGGAGGGGCGGCGGCGGCGGCAGCCGCAAGAAGCACTACATGGCCATTGTGGTCCTCGTTAGTATAGTGGTGAGTATCCCCGCCTGTCACGCGGGAGACCGGGGTTCAATTCCCCGACGGGGAGAAACGATTTTCTTTTCTTTTCGGGGAATGAGATGGAACAGCCAGCATCAAAGACAGGTCCCAGCTGGGAAAAGGGAATGCTCTTGCTGGACAAATTCTCATCAAGGCCTGAGCAAATGGGATGATGACAAGGGAAGGCCCAATCAGTTCTTAATAGCGTGGAAAGTGCAGAGATTTGAATCTCAATAGAACTTACCCTGGGACCAACTCCTGAACATGTTGCATACCGGGGGAGAGAGAGTCGAAAAGACCTCTCCAAGGCCAAAGCTGCATACTCTGCTGTATGTTAGCCTGGTGTTGGGCTTTAGGAGAGATGGAGTGATCTGTGAAGAGCACACTGGGCTCTCTGGCCTACTCCGGTCTACCGCATGCCTCATTTCATCTTGAGAGTTTCACCGTCTTTTCATGTTAAACAAGTCATGGTGTTTCTGGATCCCTCTTTGAAAAATCACCATACCCCTGATGGAGAAAATCTCCCAAAAGGCTTTTTTGTTCAAGCAACTGAAAGTGCCAGAGCTTCAAAAAGTGTGTTTGTGACCTTTAAAGGAGTCGAAAAAAGGATCATCCAGCCTCATCCACAACCATAGTCACCTGGTTAGATACAACAATCCTGAGGGCTTAAAGCGGAGTTCCCGGGCACGAAAATTTTTTTTCAGTGAACATACCCCCGGGACAGTCAGGGCTAGTACATTCCACAATGGCTAGCCTCTGATCTGTCCCGGGTCGCACTTACCTACAAGAAGAAATACTCACTTTTAAAATTTCTTCTCCAGCGTTGCCATCTCTGTTGTGGGCAGCTGAAGCCAGCGCAATCCTCTTCTGCATCCTCTTCCGCGTCTGGGGAAAAGTTTATAGACTGGCTGGTCCTAGGGGGTGAAAGGGAACGGGGGCATAACCTACGGACATCTAAGTACTGTAGAAAGCAGAGTGTAGAGTGCTTGCACTGGCCAAGGGGTTCCATGGTGTAATGGTTAGCACTCTGGACTTTGAATCCAGTGATCCGAGTTCAAATCTCGGTGGAACCTATTGTGGAGAATCACGCTTCATTTCTTTGTGGAAAATCAGTATGTTTCTTATGGCCACTGATACCATAAGCTTCTGATTACATGGCTGGTTGTGGATTTAGTGAGCGTGGCTTATTATAAGCATGCTGCCCAGGGCCATCCCATTGCCAGGCGCTAACCCGTGATGCAGAGAGCTCTATTAAAAGAAAATATCTGCAGCCCTAAGTATTTTTACCAGGGGCAGGAAAAGGGTGGCAAGCGGTCCTCGTTAGTATAGTGGTGAGTATCCCCGCCTGTCACGCGGGAGACCGGGGTTCGATTCCCCGACGGGGAGAAGCGACTTTCTTTTCAACCCACTTACCCATGCGCCTCGCTGGACAGCTTAAGTCCTTGTAATGCTCTTTCCAGATGGAGAAAATCTCCCAAAAGGCTTTTTTGTTCAAGCAACTGAAAGTGCCAGAGCTTCAAAAAGTGTGTTTGTGACCTTTAAAGGAGTGGAAAAAAGGATCCTAGGGGGTTAAAGGGGATGGGGGCCATAACCTACGGACATCTCAGTACAACAGAAAGCAGAGCTCCTAGCTCCTGTACTCAACCAGGGGTTCCATGGTGTAATGGTTAGCACTCTGGACTCTGAATCCAGCGATCCGAGTTCAAATCTCGGTGGGACCTTCTGTGGAGACTCACGCTTCATTTATTTGTGGAAAATCAATATGTGTCTTATGGCCACTGATACCATAAGCTGGTGATTACGTGGCTGGTTGTGGATTTAGTGAGCGTGGCTTATTATAAGCATGCTGCTCAGGGCCATCCCATTGCCAGGCGCTAAGCCGTGATGCAGAGAGCTCTATTAAAAGAAAATATCTGAAGCCCTAAGTATTTTTACCAGGAGCAGGAAAGGAATGCCAAGTGGTCCTCGTTAGTATAGTGGTGAGTATCCCCGCCTGTCACGCGGGAGACCGGGGTTCGATTCCCCGACGGGGAGAAACATCTTTCTTTTCTACCCAGTTACCCACGCACCTCTCTGGTGCTGGACATCTTAAGTCCTTGTAATGCTCTTTCCAGAAGAAAGTGTTTGCTCGGGTTTGCTGTACATGGCAATTGGGGAAAGTCATCTCATGGCCACCCTGCACAACACCAGCTTTGTCACAGTTTCAGAGGTCACGAATGCTTCAGACCACCTCTGCAATTTAACTCTGGCTTTTCCCTGTGGCCCTAAGTGCCTTTACCAGGAGGAGGGGCGGCGGCGGCGGCGGCGGCGGCGGCAGCCGCAAGAAGCACTACATGGCCATTGTGGTCCTCGTTAGTATAGTGGTGAGTATCCCCGCCTGTCACGCGGGAGACCGGGGTTCAATTCCCCGACGGGGAGAAACGATTTTCTTTTCTTTTCGGGGAATGAGATGGAACAGCCAGCATCAAAGACAGGTCCCAGCTGGGAAAAGGGAATGCTCTTGCTGGACAAATTCTCATCAAGGCCTGAGCAAATGGGATGATGACAAGGGAAGGCCCAATCAGTTCTTAATAGCGTGGAAAGTGCAGAGATTTGAATCTCAATAGAACTTACCCTGGGACCAACTCCTGAACATGTTGCATACCGGGGGAGAGAGAGTCGAAAAGACCTCTCCAAGGCCAAAGCTGCATACTCTGCTGTATGTTAGCCTGGTGTTGGGCTTTAGGAGAGATGGAGTGATCTGTGAAGAGCACACTGGGCTCTCTGGCCTACTCCGGTCTACCGCATGCCTCATTTCATCTTGAGAGTTTCACCGTCTTTTCATGTTAAACAAGTCATGGTGTTTCTGGATCCCTCTTTGAAAAATCACCATACCCCTGATGGAGAAAATCTCCCAAAAGGCTTTTTTGTTCAAGCAACTGAAAGTGCCAGAGCTTCAAAAAGTGTGTTTGTGACCTTTAAAGGAGTCGAAAAAAGGATCATCCAGCCTCATCCACAACCATAGTCACCTGGTTAGATACAACAATCCTGAGGGCTTAAAGCGGAGTTCCCGGGCACGAAAATTTTTTTTCAGTGAACATACCCCCGGGACAGTCAGGGCTAGTACATTCCACAATGGCTAGCCTCTGATCTGTCCCGGGTCGCACTTACCTACAAGAAGAAATACTCACTTTTAAAATTTCTTCTCCAGCGTTGCCATCTCTGTTGTGGGCAGCTGAAGCCAGCGCAATCCTCTTCTGCATCCTCTTCCGCGTCTGGGGAAAAGTTTATAGACTGGCTGGTCCTAGGGGGTGAAAGGGAACGGGGGCATAACCTACGGACATCTAAGTACTGTAGAAAGCAGAGTGTAGAGTGCTTGCACTGGCCAAGGGGTTCCATGGTGTAATGGTTAGCACTCTGGACTTTGAATCCAGTGATCCGAGTTCAAATCTCGGTGGAACCTATTGTGGAGAATCACGCTTCATTTCTTTGTGGAAAATCAGTATGTTTCTTATGGCCACTGATACCATAAGCTTCTGATTACATGGCTGGTTGTGGATTTAGTGAGCGTGGCTTATTATAAGCATGCTGCCCAGGGCCATCCCATTGCCAGGCGCTAACCCGTGATGCAGAGAGCTCTATTAAAAGAAAATATCTGCAGCCCTAAGTATTTTTACCAGGGGCAGGAAAAGGGTGGCAAGCGGTCCTCGTTAGTATAGTGGTGAGTATCCCCGCCTGTCACGCGGGAGACCGGGGTTCGATTCCCCGACGGGGAGAAGCGACTTTCTTTTCAACCCACTTACCCATGCGCCTCGCTGGACAGCTTAAGTCCTTGTAATGCTCTTTCCAGATGGAGAAAATCTCCCAAAAGGCTTTTTTGTTCAAGCAACTGAAAGTGCCAGAGCTTCAAAAAGTGTGTTTGTGACCTTTAAAGGAGTGGAAAAAAGGATCCTAGGGGGTTAAAGGGGATGGGGGCCATAACCTACGGACATCTCAGTACAACAGAAAGCAGAGCTCCTAGCTCCTGTACTCAACCAGGGGTTCCATGGTGTAATGGTTAGCACTCTGGACTCTGAATCCAGCGATCCGAGTTCAAATCTCGGTGGGACCTTCTGTGGAGACTCACGCTTCATTTATTTGTGGAAAATCAATATGTGTCTTATGGCCACTGATACCATAAGCTGGTGATTACGTGGCTGGTTGTGGATTTAGTGAGCGTGGCTTATTATAAGCATGCTGCTCAGGGCCATCCCATTGCCAGGCGCTAAGCCGTGATGCAGAGAGCTCTATTAAAAGAAAATATCTGAAGCCCTAAGTATTTTTACCAGGAGCAGGAAAGGAATGCCAAGTGGTCCTCGTTAGTATAGTGGTGAGTATCCCCGCCTGTCACGCGGGAGACCGGGGTTCGATTCCCCGACGGGGAGAAACATCTTTCTTTTCTACCCAGTTACCCACGCACCTCTCTGGTGCTGGACATCTTAAGTCCTTGTAATGCTCTTTCCAGAAGAAAGTGTTTGCTCGGGTTTGCTGTACATGGCAATTGGGGAAAGTCATCTCATGGCCACCCTGCACAACACCAGCTTTGTCACAGTTTCAGAGGTCACGAATGCTTCAGACCACCTCTGCAATTTAACTCTGGCTTTTCCCTGTGGCCCTAAGTGCCTTTACCAGGAGGAGGGGCGGCGGCGGCAGCCGCAAGAAGCACTACATGGCCATTGTGGTCCTCGTTAGTATAGTGGTGAGTATCCCCGCCTGTCACGCGGGAGACCGGGGTTCAATTCCCCGACGGGGAGAAACGATTTTCTTTTCTTTTCGGGGAATGAGATGGAACAGCCAGCATCAAAGACAGGTCCCAGCTGGGAAAAGGGAATGCTCTTGCTGGACAAATTCTCATCAAGGCCTGAGCAAATGGGATGATGACAAGGGAAGGCCCAATCAGTTCTTAATAGCGTGGAAAGTGCAGAGATTTGAATCTCAATAGAACTTACCCTGGGACCAACTCCTGAACATGTTGCATACCGGGGGAGAGAGAGTCGAAAAGACCTCTCCAAGGCCAAAGCTGCATACTCTGCTGTATGTTAGCCTGGTGTTGGGCTTTAGGAGAGATGGAGTGATCTGTGAAGAGCACACTGGGCTCTCTGGCCTACTCCGGTCTACCGCATGCCTCATTTCATCTTGAGAGTTTCACCGTCTTTTCATGTTAAACAAGTCATGGTGTTTCTGGATCCCTCTTTGAAAAATCACCATACCCCTGATGGAGAAAATCTCCCAAAAGGCTTTTTTGTTCAAGCAACTGAAAGTGCCAGAGCTTCAAAAAGTGTGTTTGTGACCTTTAAAGGAGTCGAAAAAAGGATCATCCAGCCTCATCCACAACCATAGTCACCTGGTTAGATACAACAATCCTGAGGGCTTAAAGCGGAGTTCCCGGGCACGAAAATTTTTTTTCAGTGAACATACCCCCGGGACAGTCAGGGCTAGTACATTCCACAATGGCTAGCCTCTGATCTGTCCCGGGTCGCACTTACCTACAAGAAGAAATACTCACTTTTAAAATTTCTTCTCCAGCGTTGCCATCTCTGTTGTGGGCAGCTGAAGCCAGCGCAATCCTCTTCTGCATCCTCTTCCGCGTCTGGGGAAAAGTTTATAGACTGGCTGGTCCTAGGGGGTGAAAGGGAACGGGGGCATAACCTACGGACATCTAAGTACTGTAGAAAGCAGAGTGTAGAGTGCTTGCACTGGCCAAGGGGTTCCATGGTGTAATGGTTAGCACTCTGGACTTTGAATCCAGTGATCCGAGTTCAAATCTCGGTGGAACCTATTGTGGAGAATCACGCTTCATTTCTTTGTGGAAAATCAGTATGTTTCTTATGGCCACTGATACCATAAGCTTCTGATTACATGGCTGGTTGTGGATTTAGTGAGCGTGGCTTATTATAAGCATGCTGCCCAGGGCCATCCCATTGCCAGGCGCTAACCCGTGATGCAGAGAGCTCTATTAAAAGAAAATATCTGCAGCCCTAAGTATTTTTACCAGGGGCAGGAAAAGGGTGGCAAGCGGTCCTCGTTAGTATAGTGGTGAGTATCCCCGCCTGTCACGCGGGAGACCGGGGTTCGATTCCCCGACGGGGAGAAGCGACTTTCTTTTCAACCCACTTACCCATGCGCCTCGCTGGACAGCTTAAGTCCTTGTAATGCTCTTTCCAGATGGAGAAAATCTCCCAAAAGGCTTTTTTGTTCAAGCAACTGAAAGTGCCAGAGCTTCAAAAAGTGTGTTTGTGACCTTTAAAGGAGTGGAAAAAAGGATCCTAGGGGGTTAAAGGGGATGGGGGCCATAACCTACGGACATCTCAGTACAACAGAAAGCAGAGCTCCTAGCTCCTGTACTCAACCAGGGGTTCCATGGTGTAATGGTTAGCACTCTGGACTCTGAATCCAGCGATCCGAGTTCAAATCTCGGTGGGACCTTCTGTGGAGACTCACGCTTCATTTATTTGTGGAAAATCAATATGTGTCTTATGGCCACTGATACCATAAGCTGGTGATTACGTGGCTGGTTGTGGATTTAGTGAGCGTGGCTTATTATAAGCATGCTGCTCAGGGCCATCCCATTGCCAGGCGCTAAGCCGTGATGCAGAGAGCTCTATTAAAAGAAAATATCTGAAGCCCTAAGTATTTTTACCAGGAGCAGGAAAGGAATGCCAAGTGGTCCTCGTTAGTATAGTGGTGAGTATCCCCGCCTGTCACGCGGGAGACCGGGGTTCGATTCCCCGACGGGGAGAAACATCTTTCTTTTCTACCCAGTTACCCACGCACCTCTCTGGTGCTGGACATCTTAAGTCCTTGTAATGCTCTTTCCAGAAGAAAGTGTTTGCTCGGGTTTGCTGTACATGGCAATTGGGGAAAGTCATCTCATGGCCACCCTGCACAACACCAGCTTTGTCACAGTTTCAGAGGTCACGAATGCTTCAGACCACCTCTGCAATTTAACTCTGGCTTTTCCCTGTGGCCCTAAGTGCCTTTACCAGGAGGAGGGGCGGCGGCGGCAGCCGCAAGAAGCACTACATGGCCATTGTGGTCCTCGTTAGTATAGTGGTGAGTATCCCCGCCTGTCACGCGGGAGACCGGGGTTCAATTCCCCGACGGGGAGAAACGATTTTCTTTTCTTTTCGGGGAATGAGATGGAACAGCCAGCATCAAAGACAGGTCCCAGCTGGGAAAAGGGAATGCTCTTGCTGGACAAATTCTCATCAAGGCCTGAGCAAATGGGATGATGACAAGGGAAGGCCCAATCAGTTCTTAATAGCGTGGAAAGTGCAGAGATTTGAATCTCAATAGAACTTACCCTGGGACCAACTCCTGAACATGTTGCATACCGGGGGAGAGAGAGTCGAAAAGACCTCTCCAAGGCCAAAGCTGCATACTCTGCTGTATGTTAGCCTGGTGTTGGGCTTTAGGAGAGATGGAGTGATCTGTGAAGAGCACACTGGGCTCTCTGGCCTACTCCGGTCTACCGCATGCCTCATTTCATCTTGAGAGTTTCACCGTCTTTTCATGTTAAACAAGTCATGGTGTTTCTGGATCCCTCTTTGAAAAATCACCATACCCCTGATGGAGAAAATCTCCCAAAAGGCTTTTTTGTTCAAGCAACTGAAAGTGCCAGAGCTTCAAAAAGTGTGTTTGTGACCTTTAAAGGAGTCGAAAAAAGGATCATCCAGCCTCATCCACAACCATAGTCACCTGGTTAGATACAACAATCCTGAGGGCTTAAAGCGGAGTTCCCGGGCACGAAAATTTTTTTTCAGTGAACATACCCCCGGGACAGTCAAGGCTAGTACATTCCACAATGGCTAGCCTCTGATCTGTCCCGGGTCGCACTTACCTACAAGAAGAAATACTCACTTTTAAAATTTCTTCTCCAGCGTTGCCATCTCTGTTGTGGGCAGCTGAAGCCAGCGCAATCCTCTTCTGCATCCTCTTCCGCGTCTGGGGAAAAGTTTATAGACTGGCTGGTCCTAGGGGGTGAAAGGGAACGGGGGCATAACCTACGGACATCTAAGTACTGTAGAAAGCAGAGTGTAGAGTGCTTGCACTGGCCAAGGGGTTCCATGGTGTAATGGTTAGCACTCTGGACTTTGAATCCAGTGATCCGAGTTCAAATCTCGGTGGAACCTATTGTGGAGAATCACGCTTCATTTCTTTGTGGAAAATCAGTATGTTTCTTATGGCCACTGATACCATAAGCTTCTGATTACATGGCTGGTTGTGGATTTAGTGAGCGTGGCTTATTATAAGCATGCTGCCCAGGGCCATCCCATTGCCAGGCGCTAACCCGTGATGCAGAGAGCTCTATTAAAAGAAAATATCTGCAGCCCTAAGTATTTTTACCAGGGGCAGGAAAAGGGTGGCAAGCGGTCCTCGTTAGTATAGTGGTGAGTATCCCCGCCTGTCACGCGGGAGACCGGGGTTCGATTCCCCGACGGGGAGAAGCGACTTTCTTTTCAACCCACTTACCCATGCGCCTCGCTGGACAGCTTAAGTCCTTGTAATGCTCTTTCCAGATGGAGAAAATCTCCCAAAAGGCTTTTTTGTTCAAGCAACTGAAAGTGCCAGAGCTTCAAAAAGTGTGTTTGTGACCTTTAAAGGAGTGGAAAAAAGGATCCTAGGGGGTTAAAGGGGATGGGGGCCATAACCTACGGACATCTCAGTACAACAGAAAGCAGAGCTCCTAGCTCCTAGCTCCTGTACTCAACCAGGGGTTCCATGGTGTAATGGTTAGCACTCTGGACTCTGAATCCAGCGATCCGAGTTCAAATCTCGGTGGGACCTTCTGTGGAGACTCACGCTTCATTTATTTGTGGAAAATCAATATGTGTCTTATGGCCACTGATACCATAAGCTGGTGATTACGTGGCTGGTTGTGGATTTAGTGAGCGTGGCTTATTATAAGCATGCTGCTCAGGGCCATCCCATTGCCAGGCGCTAAGCCGTGATGCAGAGAGCTCTATTAAAAGAAAATATCTGAAGCCCTAAGTATTTTTACCAGGAGCAGGAAAGGAATGCCAAGTGGTCCTCGTTAGTATAGTGGTGAGTATCCCCGCCTGTCACGCGGGAGACCGGGGTTCGATTCCCCGACGGGGAGAAACATCTTTCTTTTCTACCCAGTTACCCACGCACCTCTCTGGTGCTGGACATCTTAAGTCCTTGTAATGCTCTTTCCAGAAGAAAGTGTTTGCTCGGGTTTGCTGTACATGGCAATTGGGGAAAGTCATCTCATGGCCACCCTGCACAACACCAGCTTTGTCACAGTTTCAGAGGTCACGAATGCTTCAGACCACCTCTGCAATTTAACTCTGGCTTTTCCCTGTGGCCCTAAGTGCCTTTACCAGGAGGAGGGGCGGCGGCGGCGGCAGCCGCAAGAAGCACTACATGGCCATTGTGGTCCTCGTTAGTATAGTGGTGAGTATCCCCGCCTGTCACGCGGGAGACCGGGGTTCAATTCCCCGACGGGGAGAAACGATTTTCTTTTCTTTTCGGGGAATGAGATGGAACAGCCAGCATCAAAGACAGGTCCCAGCTGGGAAAAGGGAATGCTCTTGCTGGACAAATTCTCATCAAGGCCTGAGCAAATGGGATGATGACAAGGGAAGGCCCAATCAGTTCTTAATAGCGTGGAAAGTGCAGAGATTTGAATCTCAATAGAACTTACCCTGGGACCAACTCCTGAACATGTTGCATACCGGGGGAGAGAGAGTCGAAAAGACCTCTCCAAGGCCAAAGCTGCATACTCTGCTGTATGTTAGCCTGGTGTTGGGCTTTAGGAGAGATGGAGTGATCTGTGAAGAGCACACTGGGCTCTCTGGCCTACTCCGGTCTACCGCATGCCTCATTTCATCTTGAGAGTTTCACCGTCTTTTCATGTTAAACAAGTCATGGTGTTTCTGGATCCCTCTTTGAAAAATCACCATACCCCTGATGGAGAAAATCTCCCAAAAGGCTTTTTTGTTCAAGCAACTGAAAGTGCCAGAGCTTCAAAAAGTGTGTTTGTGACCTTTAAAGGAGTCGAAAAAAGGATCATCCAGCCTCATCCACAACCATAGTCACCTGGTTAGATACAACAATCCTGAGGGCTTAAAGCGGAGTTCCCGGGCACGAAAATTTTTTTTCAGTGAACATACCCCCGGGACAGTCAGGGCTAGTACATTCCACAATGGCTAGCCTCTGATCTGTCCCGGGTCGCACTTACCTACAAGAAGAAATACTCACTTTTAAAATTTCTTCTCCAGCGTTGCCATCTCTGTTGTGGGCAGCTGAAGCCAGCGCAATCCTCTTCTGCATCCTCTTCCGCGTCTGGGGAAAAGTTTATAGACTGGCTGGTCCTAGGGGGTGAAAGGGAACGGGGGCATAACCTACGGACATCTAAGTACTGTAGAAAGCAGAGTGTAGAGTGCTTGCACTGGCCAAGGGGTTCCATGGTGTAATGGTTAGCACTCTGGACTTTGAATCCAGTGATCCGAGTTCAAATCTCGGTGGAACCTATTGTGGAGAATCACGCTTCATTTCTTTGTGGAAAATCAGTATGTTTCTTATGGCCACTGATACCATAAGCTTCTGATTACATGGCTGGTTGTGGATTTAGTGAGCGTGGCTTATTATAAGCATGCTGCCCAGGGCCATCCCATTGCCAGGCGCTAACCCGTGATGCAGAGAGCTCTATTAAAAGAAAATATCTGCAGCCCTAAGTATTTTTACCAGGGGCAGGAAAAGGGTGGCAAGCGGTCCTCGTTAGTATAGTGGTGAGTATCCCCGCCTGTCACGCGGGAGACCGGGGTTCGATTCCCCGACGGGGAGAAGCGACTTTCTTTTCAACCCACTTACCCATGCGCCTCGCTGGACAGCTTAAGTCCTTGTAATGCTCTTTCCAGATGGAGAAAATCTCCCAAAAGGCTTTTTTGTTCAAGCAACTGAAAGTGCCAGAGCTTCAAAAAGTGTGTTTGTGACCTTTAAAGGAGTGGAAAAAAGGATCCTAGGGGGTTAAAGGGGATGGGGGCCATAACCTACGGACATCTCAGTACAACAGAAAGCAGAGCTCCTAGCTCCTGTACTCAACCAGGGGTTCCATGGTGTAATGGTTAGCACTCTGGACTCTGAATCCAGCGATCCGAGTTCAAATCTCGGTGGGACCTTCTGTGGAGACTCACGCTTCATTTATTTGTGGAAAATCAATATGTGTCTTATGGCCACTGATACCATAAGCTGGTGATTACGTGGCTGGTTGTGGATTTAGTGAGCGTGGCTTATTATAAGCATGCTGCTCAGGGCCATCCCATTGCCAGGCGCTAAGCCGTGATGCAGAGAGCTCTATTAAAAGAAAATATCTGAAGCCCTAAGTATTTTTACCAGGAGCAGGAAAGGAATGCCAAGTGGTCCTCGTTAGTATAGTGGTGAGTATCCCCGCCTGTCACGCGGGAGACCGGGGTTCGATTCCCCGACGGGGAGAAACATCTTTCTTTTCTACCCAGTTACCCACGCACCTCTCTGGTGCTGGACATCTTAAGTCCTTGTAATGCTCTTTCCAGAAGAAAGTGTTTGCTCGGGTTTGCTGTACATGGCAATTGGGGAAAGTCATCTCATGGCCACCCTGCACAACACCAGCTTTGTCACAGTTTCAGAGGTCACGAATGCTTCAGACCACCTCTGCAATTTAACTCTGGCTTTTCCCTGTGGCCCTAAGTGCCTTTACCAGGAGGAGGGGCGGCGGCGGCAGCCGCAAGAAGCACTACATGGCCATTGTGGTCCTCGTTAGTATAGTGGTGAGTATCCCCGCCTGTCACGCGGGAGACCGGGGTTCAATTCCCCGACGGGGAGAAACGATTTTCTTTTCTTTTCGGGGAATGAGATGGAACAGCCAGCATCAAAGACAGGTCCCAGCTGGGAAAAGGGAATGCTCTTGCTGGACAAATTCTCATCAAGGCCTGAGCAAATGGGATGATGACAAGGGAAGGCCCAATCAGTTCTTAATAGCGTGGAAAGTGCAGAGATTTGAATCTCAATAGAACTTACCCTGGGACCAACTCCTGAACATGTTGCATACCGGGGGAGAGAGAGTCGAAAAGACCTCTCCAAGGCCAAAGCTGCATACTCTGCTGTATGTTAGCCTGGTGTTGGGCTTTAGGAGAGATGGAGTGATCTGTGAAGAGCACACTGGGCTCTCTGGCCTACTCCGGTCTACCGCATGCCTCATTTCATCTTGAGAGTTTCACCGTCTTTTCATGTTAAACAAGTCATGGTGTTTCTGGATCCCTCTTTGAAAAATCACCATACCCCTGATGGAGAAAATCTCCCAAAAGGCTTTTTTGTTCAAGCAACTGAAAGTGCCAGAGCTTCAAAAAGTGTGTTTGTGACCTTTAAAGGAGTCGAAAAAAGGATCATCCAGCCTCATCCACAACCATAGTCACCTGGTTAGATACAACAATCCTGAGGGCTTAAAGCGGAGTTCCCGGGCACGAAAATTTTTTTTCAGTGAACATACCCCCGGGACAGTCAGGGCTAGTACATTCCACAATGGCTAGCCTCTGATCTGTCCCGGGTCGCACTTACCTACAAGAAGAAATACTCACTTTTAAAATTTCTTCTCCAGCGTTGCCATCTCTGTTGTGGGCAGCTGAAGCCAGCGCAATCCTCTTCTGCATCCTCTTCCGCGTCTGGGGAAAAGTTTATAGACTGGCTGGTCCTAGGGGGTGAAAGGGAACGGGGGCATAACCTACGGACATCTAAGTACTGTAGAAAGCAGAGTGTAGAGTGCTTGCACTGGCCAAGGGGTTCCATGGTGTAATGGTTAGCACTCTGGACTTTGAATCCAGTGATCCGAGTTCAAATCTCGGTGGAACCTATTGTGGAGAATCACGCTTCATTTCTTTGTGGAAAATCAGTATGTTTCTTATGGCCACTGATACCATAAGCTTCTGATTACATGGCTGGTTGTGGATTTAGTGAGCGTGGCTTATTATAAGCATGCTGCCCAGGGCCATCCCATTGCCAGGCGCTAACCCGTGATGCAGAGAGCTCTATTAAAAGAAAATATCTGCAGCCCTAAGTATTTTTACCAGGGGCAGGAAAAGGGTGGCAAGCGGTCCTCGTTAGTATAGTGGTGAGTATCCCCGCCTGTCACGCGGGAGACCGGGGTTCGATTCCCCGACGGGGAGAAGCGACTTTCTTTTCAACCCACTTACCCATGCGCCTCGCTGGACAGCTTAAGTCCTTGTAATGCTCTTTCCAGATGGAGAAAATCTCCCAAAAGGCTTTTTTGTTCAAGCAACTGAAAGTGCCAGAGCTTCAAAAAGTGTGTTTGTGACCTTTAAAGGAGTGGAAAAAAGGATCCTAGGGGGTTAAAGGGGATGGGGGCCATAACCTACGGACATCTCAGTACAACAGAAAGCAGAGCTCCTAGCTCCTAGCTCCTGTACTCAACCAGGGGTTCCATGGTGTAATGGTTAGCACTCTGGACTCTGAATCCAGCGATCCGAGTTCAAATCTCGGTGGGACCTTCTGTGGAGACTCACGCTTCATTTATTTGTGGAAAATCAATATGTGTCTTATGGCCACTGATACCATAAGCTGGTGATTACGTGGCTGGTTGTGGATTTAGTGAGCGTGGCTTATTATAAGCATGCTGCTCAGGGCCATCCCATTGCCAGGCGCTAAGCCGTGATGCAGAGAGCTCTATTAAAAGAAAATATCTGAAGCCCTAAGTATTTTTACCAGGAGCAGGAAAGGAATGCCAAGTGGTCCTCGTTAGTATAGTGGTGAGTATCCCCGCCTGTCACGCGGGAGACCGGGGTTCGATTCCCCGACGGGGAGAAACATCTTTCTTTTCTACCCAGTTACCCACGCACCTCTCTGGTGCTGGACATCTTAAGTCCTTGTAATGCTCTTTCCAGAAGAAAGTGTTTGCTCGGGTTTGCTGTACATGGCAATTGGGGAAAGTCATCTCATGGCCACCCTGCACAACACCAGCTTTGTCACAGTTTCAGAGGTCACGAATGCTTCAGACCACCTCTGCAATTTAACTCTGGCTTTTCCCTGTGGCCCTAAGTGCCTTTACCAGGAGGAGCGGCGGCGGCGGCGGCAGCCGCAAGAAGCACTACATGGCCATTGTGGTCCTCGTTAGTATAGTGGTGAGTATCCCCGCCTGTCACGCGGGAGACCGGGGTTCAATTCCCCGACGGGGAGAAACGATTTTCTTTTCTTTTCGGGGAATGAGATGGAACAGCCAGCATCAAAGACAGGTCCCAGCTGGGAAAAGGGAATGCTCTTGCTGGACAAATTCTCATCAAGGCCTGAGCAAATGGGATGATGACAAGGGAAGGCCCAATCAGTTCTTAATAGCGTGGAAAGTGCAGAGATTTGAATCTCAATAGAACTTACCCTGGGACCAACTCCTGAACATGTTGCATACCGGGGGAGAGAGAGTCGAAAAGACCTCTCCAAGGCCAAAGCTGCATACTCTGCTGTATGTTAGCCTGGTGTTGGGCTTTAGGAGAGATGGAGTGATCTGTGAAGAGCACACTGGGCTCTCTGGCCTACTCCGGTCTACCGCATGCCTCATTTCATCTTGAGAGTTTCACCGTCTTTTCATGTTAAACAAGTCATGGTGTTTCTGGATCCCTCTTTGAAAAATCACCATACCCCTGATGGAGAAAATCTCCCAAAAGGCTTTTTTGTTCAAGCAACTGAAAGTGCCAGAGCTTCAAAAAGTGTGTTTGTGACCTTTAAAGGAGTCGAAAAAAGGATCATCCAGCCTCATCCACAACCATAGTCACCTGGTTAGATACAACAATCCTGAGGGCTTAAAGCGGAGTTCCCGGGCACGAAAATTTTTTTTCAGTGAACATACCCCCGGGACAGTCAGGGCTAGTACATTCCACAATGGCTAGCCTCTGATCTGTCCCGGGTCGCACTTACCTACAAGAAGAAATACTCACTTTTAAAATTTCTTCTCCAGCGTTGCCATCTCTGTTGTGGGCAGCTGAAGCCAGCGCAATCCTCTTCTGCATCCTCTTCCGCGTCTGGGGAAAAGTTTATAGACTGGCTGGTCCTAGGGGGTGAAAGGGAACGGGGGCATAACCTACGGACATCTAAGTACTGTAGAAAGCAGAGTGTAGAGTGCTTGCACTGGCCAAGGGGTTCCATGGTGTAATGGTTAGCACTCTGGACTTTGAATCCAGTGATCCGAGTTCAAATCTCGGTGGAACCTATTGTGGAGAATCACGCTTCATTTCTTTGTGGAAAATCAGTATGTTTCTTATGGCCACTGATACCATAAGCTTCTGATTACATGGCTGGTTGTGGATTTAGTGAGCGTGGCTTATTATAAGCATGCTGCCCAGGGCCATCCCATTGCCAGGCGCTAACCCGTGATGCAGAGAGCTCTATTAAAAGAAAATATCTGCAGCCCTAAGTATTTTTACCAGGGGCAGGAAAAGGGTGGCAAGCGGTCCTCGTTAGTATAGTGGTGAGTATCCCCGCCTGTCACGCGGGAGACCGGGGTTCGATTCCCCGACGGGGAGAAGCGACTTTCTTTTCAACCCACTTACCCATGCGCCTCGCTGGACAGCTTAAGTCCTTGTAATGCTCTTTCCAGATGGAGAAAATCTCCCAAAAGGCTTTTTTGTTCAAGCAACTGAAAGTGCCAGAGCTTCAAAAAGTGTGTTTGTGACCTTTAAAGGAGTGGAAAAAAGGATCCTAGGGGGTTAAAGGGGATGGGGGCCATAACCTACGGACATCTCAGTACAACAGAAAGCAGAGCTCCTAGCTCCTGTACTCAACCAGGGGTTCCATGGTGTAATGGTTAGCACTCTGGACTCTGAATCCAGCGATCCGAGTTCAAATCTCGGTGGGACCTTCTGTGGAGACTCACGCTTCATTTATTTGTGGAAAATCAATATGTGTCTTATGGCCACTGATACCATAAGCTGGTGATTACGTGGCTGGTTGTGGATTTAGTGAGCGTGGCTTATTATAAGCATGCTGCTCAGGGCCATCCCATTGCCAGGCGCTAAGCCGTGATGCAGAGAGCTCTATTAAAAGAAAATATCTGAAGCCCTAAGTATTTTTACCAGGAGCAGGAAAGGAATGCCAAGTGGTCCTCGTTAGTATAGTGGTGAGTATCCCCGCCTGTCACGCGGGAGACCGGGGTTCGATTCCCCGACGGGGAGAAACATCTTTCTTTTCTACCCAGTTACCCACGCACCTCTCTGGTGCTGGACATCTTAAGTCCTTGTAATGCTCTTTCCAGAAGAAAGTGTTTGCTCGGGTTTGCTGTACATGGCAATTGGGGAAAGTCATCTCATGGCCACCCTGCACAACACCAGCTTTGTCACAGTTTCAGAGGTCACGAATGCTTTAGACCACCTCTGCAATTTAACTCTGGCTTTTCCCTGTGGCCCTAAGTGCCTTTACCAGGAGGAGGGGCGGCGGCGGCAGCGGCAGCCGCAAGAAGCACTACATGGCCATTGTGGTCCTCGTTAGTATAGTGGTGAGTATCCCCGCCTGTCACGCGGGAGACCGGGGTTCAATTCCCCGACGGGGAGAAACGATTTTCTTTTCTTTTCGGGGAATGAGATGGAACAGCCAGCATCAAAGACAGGTCCCAGCTGGGAAAAGGGAATGCTCTTGCTGGACAAATTCTCATCAAGGCCTGAGAAAATGGGATGATGACAAGGGAAGGCCCAATCAGTTCTTAATAGCGTGGAAAGTGCAGAGATTTGAATCTCAATAGAACTTACCCTGGGACCAACTCCTGAACATGTTGCATACCGGGGGAGAGAGAGTCGAAAAGACCTCTCCAAGGCCAAAGCTGCATACTCTGCTGTATGTTAGCCTGGTGTTGGGCTTTAGGAGAGATGGAGTGATCTGTGAAGAGCACACTGGGCTCTCTGGCCTACTCCGGTCTACCGCATGCCTCATTTCATCTTGAGAGTTTCACCGTCTTTTCATGTTAAACAAGTCATGGTGTTTCTGGATCCCTCTTTGAAAAATCACCATACCCCTGATGGAGAAAATCTCCCAAAAGGCTTTTTTGTTCAAGCAACTGAAAGTGCCAGAGCTTCAAAAAGTGTGTTTGTGACCTTTAAAGGAGTCGAAAAAAGGATCATCCAGCCTCATCCACAACCATAGTCACCTGGTTAGATACAACAATCCTGAGGGCTTAAAGCGGAGTTCCCGGGCACGAAAATTTTTTTTCAGTGAACATACCCCCGGGACAGTCAGGGCTAGTACATTCCACAATGGCTAGCCTCTGATCTGTCCCGGGTCGCACTTACCTACAAGAAGAAATACTCACTTTTAAAATTTCTTCTCCAGCGTTGCCATCTCTGTTGTGGGCAGCTGAAGCCAGCGCAATCCTCTTCTGCATCCTCTTCCGCGTCTGGGGAAAAGTTTATAGACTGGCTGGTCCTAGGGGGTGAAAGGGAACGGGGGCATAACCTACGGACATCTAAGTACTGTAGAAAGCAGAGTGTAGAGTGCTTGCACTGGCCAAGGGGTTCCATGGTGTAATGGTTAGCACTCTGGACTTTGAATCCAGTGATCCGAGTTCAAATCTCGGTGGAACCTATTGTGGAGAATCACGCTTCATTTCTTTGTGGAAAATCAGTATGTTTCTTATGGCCACTGATACCATAAGCTTCTGATTACATGGCTGGTTGTGGATTTAGTGAGCGTGGCTTATTATAAGCATGCTGCCCAGGGCCATCCCATTGCCAGGCGCTAACCCGTGATGCAGAGAGCTCTATTAAAAGAAAATATCTGCAGCCCTAAGTATTTTTACCAGGGGCAGGAAAAGGGTGGCAAGCGGTCCTCGTTAGTATAGTGGTGAGTATCCCCGCCTGTCACGCGGGAGACCGGGGTTCGATTCCCCGACGGGGAGAAGCGACTTTCTTTTCAACCCACTTACCCATGCGCCTCGCTGGACAGCTTAAGTCCTTGTAATGCTCTTTCCAGATGGAGAAAATCTCCCAAAAGGCTTTTTTGTTCAAGCAACTGAAAGTGCCAGAGCTTCAAAAAGTGTGTTTGTGACCTTTAAAGGAGTGGAAAAAAGGATCCTAGGGGGTTAAAGGGGATGGGGGCCATAACCTACGGACATCTCAGTACAACAGAAAGCAGAGCTCCTAGCTCCTGTACTCAACCAGGGGTTCCATGGTGTAATGGTTAGCACTCTGGACTCTGAATCCAGCGATCCGAGTTCAAATCTCGGTGGGACCTTCTGTGGAGACTCACGCTTCATTTATTTGTGGAAAATCAATATGTGTCTTATGGCCACTGATACCATAAGCTGGTGATTACGTGGCTGGTTGTGGATTTAGTGAGCGTGGCTTATTATAAGCATGCTGCTCAGGGCCATCCCATTGCCAGGCGCTAAGCCGTGATGCAGAGAGCTCTATTAAAAGAAAATATCTGAAGCCCTAAGTATTTTTACCAGGAGCAGGAAAGGAATGCCAAGTGGTCCTCGTTAGTATAGTGGTGAGTATCCCCGCCTGTCACGCGGGAGACCGGGGTTCGATTCCCCGACGGGGAGAAACATCTTTCTTTTCTACCCAGTTACCCACGCACCTCTCTGGTGCTGGACATCTTAAGTCCTTGTAATGCTCTTTCCAGAAGAAAGTGTTTGCTCGGGTTTGCTGTACATGGCAATTGGGGAAAGTCATCTCATGGCCACCCTGCACAACACCAGCTTTGTCACAGTTTCAGAGGTCACGAATGCTTCAGACCACCTCTGCAATTTAACTCTGGCTTTTCCCTGTGGCCCTAAGTGCCTTTACCAGGAGGAGGGGCGGCGGCGGCAGCCGCAAGAAGCACTACATGGCCATTGTGGTCCTCGTTAGTATAGTGGTGAGTATCCCCGCCTGTCACGCGGGAGACCGGGGTTCAATTCCCCGACGGGGAGAAACGATTTTCTTTTCTTTTCGGGGAATGAGATGGAACAGCCAGCATCAAAGACAGGTCCCAGCTGGGAAAAGGGAATGCTCTTGCTGGACAAATTCTCATCAAGGCCTGAGAAAATGGGATGATGACAAGGGAAGGCCCAATCAGTTCTTAATAGCGTGGAAAGTGCAGAGATTTGAATCTCAATAGAACTTACCCTGGGACCAACTCCTGAACATGTTGCATACCGGGGGAGAGAGAGTCGAAAAGACCTCTCCAAGGCCAAAGCTGCATACTCTGCTGTATGTTAGCCTGGTGTTGGGCTTTAGGAGAGATGGAGTGATCTGTGAAGAGCACACTGGGCTCTCTGGCCTACTCCGGTCTACCGCATGCCTCATTTCATCTTGAGAGTTTCACCGTCTTTTCATGTTAAACAAGTCATGGTGTTTCTGGATCCCTCTTTGAAAAATCACCATACCCCTGATGGAGAAAATCTCCCAAAAGGCTTTTTTGTTCAAGCAACTGAAAGTGCCAGAGCTTCAAAAAGTGTGTTTGTGACCTTTAAAGGAGTCGAAAAAAGGATCATCCAGCCTCATCCACAACCATAGTCACCTGGTTAGATACAACAATCCTGAGGGCTTAAAGCGGAGTTCCCGGGCACGAAAATTTTTTTTCAGTGAACATACCCCCGGGACAGTCAGGGCTAGTACATTCCACAATGGCTAGCCTCTGATCTGTCCCGGGTCGCACTTACCTACAAGAAGAAATACTCACTTTTAAAATTTCTTCTCCAGCGTTGCCATCTCTGTTGTGGGCAGCTGAAGCCAGCGCAATCCTCTTCTGCATCCTCTTCCGCGTCTGGGGAAAAGTTTATAGACTGGCTGGTCCTAGGGGGTGAAAGGGAACGGGGGCATAACCTACGGACATCTAAGTACTGTAGAAAGCAGAGTGTAGAGTGCTTGCACTGGCCAAGGGGTTCCATGGTGTAATGGTTAGCACTCTGGACTTTGAATCCAGTGATCCGAGTTCAAATCTCGGTGGAACCTATTGTGGAGAATCACGCTTCATTTCTTTGTGGAAAATCAGTATGTTTCTTATGGCCACTGATACCATAAGCTTCTGATTACATGGCTGGTTGTGGATTTAGTGAGCGTGGCTTATTATAAGCATGCTGCCCAGGGCCATCCCATTGCCAGGCGCTAACCCGTGATGCAGAGAGCTCTATTAAAAGAAAATATCTGCAGCCCTAAGTATTTTTACCAGGGGCAGGAAAAGGGTGGCAAGCGGTCCTCGTTAGTATAGTGGTGAGTATCCCCGCCTGTCACGCGGGAGACCGGGGTTCGATTCCCCGACGGGGAGAAGCGACTTTCTTTTCAACCCACTTACCCATGCGCCTCGCTGGACAGCTTAAGTCCTTGTAATGCTCTTTCCAGATGGAGAAAATCTCCCAAAAGGCTTTTTTGTTCAAGCAACTGAAAGTGCCAGAGCTTCAAAAAGTGTGTTTGTGACCTTTAAAGGAGTGGAAAAAAGGATCCTAGGGGGTTAAAGGGGATGGGGGCCATAACCTACGGACATCTCAGTACAACAGAAAGCAGAGCTCCTAGCTCCTGTACTCAACCAGGGGTTCCATGGTGTAATGGTTAGCACTCTGGACTCTGAATCCAGCGATCCGAGTTCAAATCTCGGTGGGACCTTCTGTGGAGACTCACGCTTCATTTATTTGTGGAAAATCAATATGTGTCTTATGGCCACTGATACCATAAGCTGGTGATTACGTGGCTGGTTGTGGATTTAGTGAGCGTGGCTAATTATAAGCATGCTGCTCAGGGCCATCCCATTGCCAGGCGCTAAGCCGTGATGCAGAGAGCTCTATTAAAAGAAAATATCTGAAGCCCTAAGTATTTTTACCAGGAGCAGGAAAGGAATGCCAAGTGGTCCTCGTTAGTATAGTGGTGAGTATCCCCGCCTGTCACGCGGGAGACCGGGGTTCGATTCCCCGACGGGGAGAAACATCTTTCTTTTCTACCCAGTTACCCACGCACCTCTCTGGTGCTGGACATCTTAAGTCCTTGTAATGCTCTTTCCAGAAGAAAGTGTTTGCTCGGGTTTGCTGTACATGGCAATTGGGGAAAGTCATCTCATGGCCACCCTGCACAACACCAGCTTTGTCACAGTTTCAGAGGTCACGAATGCTTCAGACCACCTCTGCAATTTAACTCTGGCTTTTCCCTGTGGCCCTAAGTGCCTTTACCAGGAGGAGGGGCGGCGGCGGCGGCGGCAGCCGCAAGAAGCACTACATGGCCATTGTGGTCCTCGTTAGTATAGTGGTGAGTATCCCCGCCTGTCACGCGGGAGACCGGGGTTCAATTCCCCGACGGGGAGAAACGATTTTCTTTTCTTTTCGGGGAATGAGATGGAACAGCCAGCATCAAAGACAGGTCCCAGCTGGGAAAAGGGAATGCTCTTGCTGGACAAATTCTCATCAAGGCCTGAGCAAATGGGATGATGACAAGGGAAGGCCCAATCAGTTCTTAATAGCGTGGAAAGTGCAGAGATTTGAATCTCAATAGAACTTACCCTGGGACCAACTCCTGAACATGTTGCATACCGGGGGAGAGAGAGTCGAAAAGACCTCTCCAAGGCCAAAGCTGCATACTCTGCTGTATGTTAGCCTGGTGTTGGGCTTTAGGAGAGATGGAGTGATCTGTGAAGAGCACACTGGGCTCTCTGGCCTACTCCGGTCTACCGCATGCCTCATTTCATCTTGAGAGTTTCACCGTCTTTTCATGTTAAACAAGTCATGGTGTTTCTGGATCCCTCTTTGAAAAATCACCATACCCCTGATGGAGAAAATCTCCCAAAAGGCTTTTTTGTTCAAGCAACTGAAAGTGCCAGAGCTTCAAAAAGTGTGTTTGTGACCTTTAAAGGAGTCGAAAAAAGGATCATCCAGCCTCATCCACAACCATAGTCACCTGGTTAGATACAACAATCCTGAGGGCTTAAAGCGGAGTTCCCGGGCACGAAAATTTTTTTTCAGTGAACATACCCCCGGGACAGTCAGGGCTAGTACATTCCACAATGGCTAGCCTCTGATCTGTCCCGGGTCGCACTTACCTACAAGAAGAAATACTCACTTTTAAAATTTCTTCTCCAGCGTTGCCATCTCTGTTGTGGGCAGCTGAAGCCAGCGCAATCCTCTTCTGCATCCTCTTCCGCGTCTGGGGAAAAGTTTATAGACTGGCTGGTCCTAGGGGGTGAAAGGGAACGGGGGCATAACCTACGGACATCTAAGTACTGTAGAAAGCAGAGTGTAGAGTGCTTGCACTGGCCAAGGGGTTCCATGGTGTAATGGTTAGCACTCTGGACTTTGAATCCAGTGATCCGAGTTCAAATCTCGGTGGAACCTATTGTGGAGAATCACGCTTCATTTCTTTGTGGAAAATCAGTATGTTTCTTATGGCCACTGATACCATAAGCTTCTGATTACATGGCTGGTTGTGGATTTAGTGAGCGTGGCTTATTATAAGCATGCTGCCCAGGGCCATCCCATTGCCAGGCGCTAACCCGTGATGCAGAGAGCTCTATTAAAAGAAAATATCTGCAGCCCTAAGTATTTTTACCAGGGGCAGGAAAAGGGTGGCAAGCGGTCCTCGTTAGTATAGTGGTGAGTATCCCCGCCTGTCACGCGGGAGACCGGGGTTCGATTCCCCGACGGGGAGAAGCGACTTTCTTTTCAACCCACTTACCCATGCGCCTCGCTGGACAGCTTAAGTCCTTGTAATGCTCTTTCCAGATGGAGAAAATCTCCCAAAAGGCTTTTTTGTTCAAGCAACTGAAAGTGCCAGAGCTTCAAAAAGTGTGTTTGTGACCTTTAAAGGAGTGGAAAAAAGGATCCTAGGGGGTTAAAGGGGATGGGGGCCATAACCTACGGACATCTCAGTACAACAGAAAGCAGAGCTCCTAGCTCCTGTACTCAACCAGGGGTTCCATGGTGTAATGGTTAGCACTCTGGACTCTGAATCCAGCGATCCGAGTTCAAATCTCGGTGGGACCTTCTGTGGAGACTCACGCTTCATTTATTTGTGGAAAATCAATATGTGTCTTATGGCCACTGATACCATAAGCTGGTGATTACGTGGCTGGTTGTGGATTTAGTGAGCGTGGCTTATTATAAGCATGCTGCTCAGGGCCATCCCATTGCCAGGCGCTAAGCCGTGATGCAGAGAGCTCTATTAAAAGAAAATATCTGAAGCCCTAAGTATTTTTACCAGGAGCAGGAAAGGAATGCCAAGTGGTCCTCGTTAGTATAGTGGTGAGTATCCCCGCCTGTCACGCGGGAGACCGGGGTTCGATTCCCCGACGGGGAGAAACATCTTTCTTTTCTACCCAGTTACCCACGCACCTCTCTGGTGCTGGACATCTTAAGTCCTTGTAATGCTCTTTCCAGAAGAAAGTGTTTGCTCCGGTTTGCTGTACATGGCAATTGGGGAAAGTCATCTCATGGCCACCCTGCACAACACCAGCTTTGTCACAGTTTCAGAGGTCACGAATGCTTCAGACCACCTCTGCAATTTAACTCTGGCTTTTCCCTGTGGCCCTAAGTGCCTTTACCAGGAGGAGGGGCGGCGGCGGCAGCCGCAAGAAGCACTACATGGCCATTGTGGTCCTCGTTAGTATAGTGGTGAGTATCCCCGCCTGTCACGCGGGAGACCGGGGTTCAATTCCCCGACGGGGAGAAACGATTTTCTTTTCTTTTCGGGGAATGAGATGGAACAGCCAGCATCAAAGACAGGTCCCAGCTGGGAAAAGGGAATGCTCTTGCTGGACAAATTCTCATCAAGGCCTGAGAAAATGGGATGATGACAAGGGAAGGCCCAATCAGTTCTTAATAGCGTGGAAAGTGCAGAGATTTGAATCTCAATAGAACTTACCCTGGGACCAACTCCTGAACATGTTGCATACCGGGGGAGAGAGAGTCGAAAAGACCTCTCCAAGGCCAAAGCTGCATACTCTGCTGTATGTTAGCCTGGTGTTGGGCTTTAGGAGAGATGGAGTGATCTGTGAAGAGCACACTGGGCTCTCTGGCCTACTCCGGTCTACCGCATGCCTCATTTCATCTTGAGAGTTTCACCGTCTTTTCATGTTAAACAAGTCATGGTGTTTCTGGATCCCTCTTTGAAAAATCACCATACCCCTGATGGAGAAAATCTCCCAAAAGGCTTTTTTGTTCAAGCAACTGAAAGTGCCAGAGCTTCAAAAAGTGTGTTTGTGACCTTTAAAGGAGTCGAAAAAAGGATCATCCAGCCTCATCCACAACCATAGTCACCTGGTTAGATACAACAATCCTGAGGGCTTAAAGCGGAGTTCCCGGGCACGAAAATTTTTTTTCAGTGAACATACCCCCGGGACAGTCAGGGCTAGTACATTCCACAATGGCTAGCCTCTGATCTGTCCCGGGTCGCACTTACCTACAAGAAGAAATACTCACTTTTAAAATTTCTTCTCCAGCGTTGCCATCTCTGTTGTGGGCAGCTGAAGCCAGCGCAATCCTCTTCTGCATCCTCTTCCGCGTCTGGGGAAAAGTTTATAGACTGGCTGGTCCTAGGGGGTGAAAGGGAACGGGGGCATAACCTACGGACATCTAAGTACTGTAGAAAGCAGAGTGTAGAGTGCTTGCACTGGCCAAGGGGTTCCATGGTGTAATGGTTAGCACTCTGGACTTTGAATCCAGTGATCCGAGTTCAAATCTCGGTGGAACCTATTGTGGAGAATCACGCTTCATTTCTTTGTGGAAAATCAGTATGTTTCTTATGGCCACTGATACCATAAGCTTCTGATTACATGGCTGGTTGTGGATTTAGTGAGCGTGGCTTATTATAAGCATGCTGCCCAGGGCCATCCCATTGCCAGGCGCTAACCCGTGATGCAGAGAGCTCTATTAAAAGAAAATATCTGCAGCCCTAAGTATTTTTACCAGGGGCAGGAAAAGGGTGGCAAGCGGTCCTCGTTAGTATAGTGGTGAGTATCCCCGCCTGTCACGCGGGAGACCGGGGTTCGATTCCCCGACGGGGAGAAGCGACTTTCTTTTCAACCCACTTACCCATGCGCCTCGCTGGACAGCTTAAGTCCTTGTAATGCTCTTTCCAGATGGAGAAAATCTCCCAAAAGGCTTTTTTGTTCAAGCAACTGAAAGTGCCAGAGCTTCAAAAAGTGTGTTTGTGACCTTTAAAGGAGTGGAAAAAAGGATCCTAGGGGGTTAAAGGGGATGGGGGCCATAACCTACGGACATCTCAGTACAACAGAAAGCAGAGCTCCTAGCTCCTGTACTCAACCAGGGGTTCCATGGTGTAATGGTTAGCACTCTGGACTCTGAATCCAGCGATCCGAGTTCAAATCTCGGTGGGACCTTCTGTGGAGACTCACGCTTCATTTATTTGTGGAAAATCAATATGTGTCTTATGGCCACTGATACCATAAGCTGGTGATTACGTGGCTGGTTGTGGATTTAGTGAGCGTGGCTTATTATAAGCATGCTGCTCAGGGCCATCCCATTGCCAGGCGCTAAGCCGTGATGCAGAGAGCTCTATTAAAAGAAAATATCTGAAGCCCTAAGTATTTTTACCAGGAGCAGGAAAGGAATGCCAAGTGGTCCTCGTTAGTATAGTGGTGAGTATCCCCGCCTGTCACGCGGGAGACCGGGGTTCGATTCCCCGACGGGGAGAAACATCTTTCTTTTCTACCCAGTTACCCACGCACCTCTCTGGTGCTGGACATCTTAAGTCCTTGTAATGCTCTTTCCAGAAGAAAGTGTTTGCTCGGGTTTGCTGTACATGGCAATTGGGGAAAGTCATCTCATGGCCACCCTGCACAACACCAGCTTTGTCACAGTTTCAGAGGTCACGAATGCTTCAGACCACCTCTGCAATTTAACTCTGGCTTTTCCCTGTGGCCCTAAGTGCCTTTACCAGGAGGAGGGGCGGCAGCCGCAAGAAGCACTACATGGCCATTGTGGTCCTCGTTAGTATAGTGGTGAGTATCCCCGCCTGTCACGCGGGAGACCGGGGTTCAATTCCCCGACGGGGAGAAACGATTTTCTTTTCTTTTCGGGGAATGAGATGGAACAGCCAGCATCAAAGACAGGTCCCAGCTGGGAAAAGGGAATGCTCTTGCTGGACAAATTCTCATCAAGGCCTGAGAAAATGGGATGATGACAAGGGAAGGCCCAATCAGTTCTTAATAGCGTGGAAAGTGCAGAGATTTGAATCTCAATAGAACTTACCCTGGGACCAACTCCTGAACATGTTGCATACCGGGGGAGAGAGAGTCGAAAAGACCTCTCCAAGGCCAAAGCTGCATACTCTGCTGTATGTTAGCCTGGTGTTGGGCTTTAGGAGAGATGGAGTGATCTGTGAAGAGCACACTGGGCTCTCTGGCCTACTCCGGTCTACCGCATGCCTCATTTCATCTTGAGAGTTTCACCGTCTTTTCATGTTAAACAAGTCATGGTGTTTCTGGATCCCTCTTTGAAAAATCACCATACCCCTGATGGAGAAAATCTCCCAAAAGGCTTTTTTGTTCAAGCAACTGAAAGTGCCAGAGCTTCAAAAAGTGTGTTTGTGACCTTTAAAGGAGTCGAAAAAAGGATCATCCAGCCTCATCCACAACCATAGTCACCTGGTTAGATACAACAATCCTGAGGGCTTAAAGCGGAGTTCCCGGGCACGAAAATTTTTTTTCAGTGAACATACCCCCGGGACAGTCAGGGCTAGTACATTCCACAATGGCTAGCCTCTGATCTGTCCCGGGTCGCACTTACCTACAAGAAGAAATACTCACTTTTAAAATTTCTTCTCCAGCGTTGCCATCTCTGTTGTGGGCAGCTGAAGCCAGCGCAATCCTCTTCTGCATCCTCTTCCGCGTCTGGGGAAAAGTTTATAGACTGGCTGGTCCTAGGGGGTGAAAGGGAACGGGGGCATAACCTACGGACATCTAAGTACTGTAGAAAGCAGAGTGTAGAGTGCTTGCACTGGCCAAGGGGTTCCATGGTGTAATGGTTAGCACTCTGGACTTTGAATCCAGTGATCCGAGTTCAAATCTCGGTGGAACCTATTGTGGAGAATCACGCTTCATTTCTTTGTGGAAAATCAGTATGTTTCTTATGGCCACTGATACCATAAGCTTCTGATTACATGGCTGGTTGTGGATTTAGTGAGCGTGGCTTATTATAAGCATGCTGCCCAGGGCCATCCCATTGCCAGGCGCTAACCCGTGATGCAGAGAGCTCTATTAAAAGAAAATATCTGCAGCCCTAAGTATTTTTACCAGGGGCAGGAAAAGGGTGGCAAGCGGTCCTCGTTAGTATAGTGGTGAGTATCCCCGCCTGTCACGCGGGAGACCGGGGTTCGATTCCCCGACGGGGAGAAGCGACTTTCTTTTCAACCCACTTACCCATGCGCCTCGCTGGACAGCTTAAGTCCTTGTAATGCTCTTTCCAGATGGAGAAAATCTCCCAAAAGGCTTTTTTGTTCAAGCAACTGAAAGTGCCAGAGCTTCAAAAAGTGTGTTTGTGACCTTTAAAGGAGTGGAAAAAAGGATCCTAGGGGGTTAAAGGGGATGGGGGCCATAACCTACGGACATCTCAGTACAACAGAAAGCAGAGCTCCTAGCTCCTGTACTCAACCAGGGGTTCCATGGTGTAATGGTTAGCACTCTGGACTCTGAATCCAGCGATCCGAGTTCAAATCTCGGTGGGACCTTCTGTGGAGACTCACGCTTCATTTATTTGTGGAAAATCAATATGTGTCTTATGGCCACTGATACCATAAGCTGGTGATTACGTGGCTGGTTGTGGATTTAGTGAGCGTGGCTTATTATAAGCATGCTGCTCAGGGCCATCCCATTGCCAGGCGCTAAGCCGTGATGCAGAGAGCTCTATTAAAAGAAAATATCTGAAGCCCTAAGTATTTTTACCAGGAGCAGGAAAGGAATGCCAAGTGGTCCTCGTTAGTATAGTGGTGAGTATCCCCGCCTGTCACGCGGGAGACTGGGGATCGATTCCCCGACGGGGAGAAACATCTTTCTTTTCTACCCAGTTACCCACGCACCTCTCTGGTGCTGGACATCTTAAGTCCTTGTAATGCTCTTTCCAGAAGAAAGTGTTTGCTCGGGTTTGCTGTACATGGCAATTGGGGAAAGTCATCTCATGGCCACCCTGCACAACACCAGCTTTGTCACAGTTTCAGAGGTCACGAATGCTTCAGACCACCTCTGCAATTTAACTCTGGCTTTTCCCTGTGGCCCTAAGTGCCTTTACCAGGAGGAGGGGCGGCGGCGGCAGCCGCAAGAAGCACTACATGGCCATTGTGGTCCTCGTTAGTATAGTGGTGAGTATCCCCGCCTGTCACGCGGGAGACCGGGGTTCAATTCCCCGACGGGGAGAAACGATTTTCTTTTCTTTTCGGGGAATGAGATGGAACAGCCAGCATCAAAGACAGGTCCCAGCTGGGAAAAGGGAATGCTCTTGCTGGACAAATTCTCATCAAGGCCTGAGAAAATGGGATGATGACAAGGGAAGGCCCAATCAGTTCTTAATAGCGTGGAAAGTGCAGAGATTTGAATCTCAATAGAACTTACCCTGGGACCAACTCCTGAACATGTTGCATACCGGGGGAGAGAGAGTCGAAAAGACCTCTCCAAGGCCAAAGCTGCATACTCTGCTGTATGTTAGCCTGGTGTTGGGCTTTAGGAGAGATGGAGTGATCTGTGAAGAGCACACTGGGCTCTCTGGCCTACTCCGGTCTACCGCATGCCTCATTTCATCTTGAGAGTTTCACCGTCTTTTCATGTTAAACAAGTCATGGTGTTTCTGGATCCCTCTTTGAAAAATCACCATACCCCTGATGGAGAAAATCTCCCAAAAGGCTTTTTTGTTCAAGCAACTGAAAGTGCCAGAGCTTCAAAAAGTGTGTTTGTGACCTTTAAAGGAGTCGAAAAAAGGATCATCCAGCCTCATCCACAACCATAGTCACCTGGTTAGATACAACAATCCTGAGGGCTTAAAGCGGAGTTCCCGGGCACGAAAATTTTTTTTCAGTGAACATACCCCCGGGACAGTCAGGGCTAGTACATTCCACAATGGCTAGCCTCTGATCTGTCCCGGGTCGCACTTACCTACAAGAAGAAATACTCACTTTTAAAATTTCTTCTCCAGCGTTGCCATCTCTGTTGTGGGCAGCTGAAGCCAGCGCAATCCTCTTCTGCATCCTCTTCCGCGTCTGGGGAAAAGTTTATAGACTGGCTGGTCCTAGGGGGTGAAAGGGAACGGGGGCATAACCTACGGACATCTAAGTACTGTAGAAAGCAGAGTGTAGAGTGCTTGCACTGGCCAAGGGGTTCCATGGTGTAATGGTTAGCACTCTGGACTTTGAATCCAGTGATCCGAGTTCAAATCTCGGTGGAACCTATTGTGGAGAATCACGCTTCATTTCTTTGTGGAAAATCAGTATGTTTCTTATGGCCACTGATACCATAAGCTTCTGATTACATGGCTGGTTGTGGATTTAGTGAGCGTGGCTTATTATAAGCATGCTGCCCAGGGCCATCCCATTGCCAGGCGCTAACCCGTGATGCAGAGAGCTCTATTAAAAGAAAATATCTGCAGCCCTAAGTATTTTTACCAGGGGCAGGAAAAGGGTGGCAAGCGGTCCTCGTTAGTATAGTGGTGAGTATCCCCGCCTGTCACGCGGGAGACCGGGGTTCGATTCCCCGACGGGGAGAAGCGACTTTCTTTTCAACCCACTTACCCATGCGCCTCGCTGGACAGCTTAAGTCCTTGTAATGCTCTTTCCAGATGGAGAAAATCTCCCAAAAGGCTTTTTTGTTCAAGCAACTGAAAGTGCCAGAGCTTCAAAAAGTGTGTTTGTGACCTTTAAAGGAGTGGAAAAAAGGATCCTAGGGGGTTAAAGGGGATGGGGGCCATAACCTACGGACATCTCAGTACAACAGAAAGCAGAGCTCCTAGCTCCTGTACTCAACCAGGGGTTCCATGGTGTAATGGTTAGCACTCTGGACTCTGAATCCAGCGATCCGAGTTCAAATCTCGGTGGGACCTTCTGTGGAGACTCACGCTTCATTTATTTGTGGAAAATCAATATGTGTCTTATGGCCACTGATACCATAAGCTGGTGATTACGTGGCTGGTTGTGGATTTAGTGAGCGTGGCTTATTATAAGCATGCTGCTCAGGGCCATCCCATTGCCAGGCGCTAAGCCGTGATGCAGAGAGCTCTATTAAAAGAAAATATCTGAAGCCCTAAGTATTTTTACCAGGAGCAGGAAAGGAATGCCAAGTGGTCCTCGTTAGTATAGTGGTGAGTATCCCCGCCTGTCACGCGGGAGACCGGGGTTCGATTCCCCGACGGGGAGAAACATCTTTCTTTTCTACCCAGTTACCCACGCACCTCTCTGGTGCTGGACATCTTAAGTCCTTGTAATGCTCTTTCCAGAAGAAAGTGTTTGCTCGGGTTTGCTGTACATGGCAATTGGGGAAAGTCATCTCATGGCCACCCTGCACAACACCAGCTTTGTCACAGTTTCAGAGGTCACGAATGCTTCAGACCACCTCTGCAATTTAACTCTGGCTTTTCCCTGTGGCCCTAAGTGCCTTTACCAGGAGGAGGGGCGGCGGCGGCGGCAGCGGCAGCGGCAGCCGCAAGAAGCACTACATGGCCATTGTGGTCCTCGTTAGTATAGTGGTGAGTATCCCCGCCTGTCACGCGGGAGACCGGGGTTCAATTCCCCGACGGGGAGAAACGATTTTCTTTTCTTTTCGGGGAATGAGATGGAACAGCCAGCATCAAAGACAGGTCCCAGCTGGGAAAAGGGAATGCTCTTGCTGGACAAATTCTCATCAAGGCCTGAGCAAATGGGATGATGACAAGGGAAGGCCCAATCAGTTCTTAATAGCGTGGAAAGTGCAGAGATTTGAATCTCAATAGAACTTACCCTGGGACCAACTCCTGAACATGTTGCATACCGGGGGAGAGAGAGTCGAAAAGACCTCTCCAAGGCCAAAGCTGCATACTCTGCTGTATGTTAGCCTGGTGTTGGGCTTTAGGAGAGATGGAGTGATCTGTGAAGAGCACACTGGGCTCTCTGGCCTACTCCGGTCTACCGCATGCCTCATTTCATCTTGAGAGTTTCACCGTCTTTTCATGTTAAACAAGTCATGGTGTTTCTGGATCCCTCTTTGAAAAATCACCATACCCCTGATGGAGAAAATCTCCCAAAAGGCTTTTTTGTTCAAGCAACTGAAAGTGCCAGAGCTTCAAAAAGTGTGTTTGTGACCTTTAAAGGAGTCGAAAAAAGGATCATCCAGCCTCATCCACAACCATAGTCACCTGGTTAGATACAACAATCCTGAGGGCTTAAAGCGGAGTTCCCGGGCACGAAAATTTTTTTTCAGTGAACATACCCCCGGGACAGTCAGGGCTAGTACATTCCACAATGGCTAGCCTCTGATCTGTCCCGGGTCGCACTTACCTACAAGAAGAAATACTCACTTTTAAAATTTCTTCTCCAGCGTTGCCATCTCTGTTGTGGGCAGCTGAAGCCAGCGCAATCCTCTTCTGCATCCTCTTCCGCGTCTGGGGAAAAGTTTATAGACTGGCTGGTCCTAGGGGGTGAAAGGGAACGGGGGCATAACCTACGGACATCTAAGTACTGTAGAAAGCAGAGTGTAGAGTGCTTGCACTGGCCAAGGGGTTCCATGGTGTAATGGTTAGCACTCTGGACTTTGAATCCAGTGATCCGAGTTCAAATCTCGGTGGAACCTATTGTGGAGAATCACGCTTCATTTCTTTGTGGAAAATCAGTATGTTTCTTATGGCCACTGATACCATAAGCTTCTGATTACATGGCTGGTTGTGGATTTAGTGAGCGTGGCTTATTATAAGCATGCTGCCCAGGGCCATCCCATTGCCAGGCGCTAACCCGTGATGCAGAGAGCTCTATTAAAAGAAAATATCTGCAGCCCTAAGTATTTTTACCAGGGGCAGGAAATGGGTGGCAAGCGGTCCTCGTTAGTATAGTGGTGAGTATCCCCGCCTGTCACGCGGGAGACCGGGGTTCGATTCCCCGACGGGGAGAAGCGACTTTCTTTTCAACCCACTTACCCATGCGCCTCGCTGGACAGCTTAAGTCCTTGTAATGCTCTTTCCAGATGGAGAAAATCTCCCAAAAGGCTTTTTTGTTCAAGCAACTGAAAGTGCCAGAGCTTCAAAAAGTGTGTTTGTGACCTTTAAAGGAGTGGAAAAAAGGATCCTAGGGGGTTAAAGGGGATGGGGGCCATAACCTACGGACATCTCAGTACAACAGAAAGCAGAGCTCCTAGCTCCTGTACTCAACCAGGGGTTCCATGGTGTAATGGTTAGCACTCTGGACTCTGAATCCAGCGATCCGAGTTCAAATCTCGGTGGGACCTTCTGTGGAGACTCACGCTTCATTTATTTGTGGAAAATCAATATGTGTCTTATGGCCACTGATACCATAAGCTGGTGATTACGTGGCTGGTTGTGGATTTAGTGAGCGTGGCTTATTATAAGCATGCTGCTCAGGGCCATCCCATTGCCAGGCGCTAAGCCGTGATGCAGAGAGCTCTATTAAAAGAAAATATCTGAAGCCCTAAGTATTTTTACCAGGAGCAGGAAAGGAATGCCAAGTGGTCCTCGTTAGTATAGTGGTGAGTATCCCCGCCTGTCACGCGGGAGACCGGGGTTCGATTCCCCGACATCTTTCTTTTCTACCCAGTTACCCACGCACCTCTCTGGTGCTGGACATCTTAAGTCCTTGTAATGCTCTTTCCAGAAGAAAGTGTTTGCTCGGGTTTGCTGTACATGGCAATTGGGGAAAGTCATCTCATGGCCACCCTGCACAACACCAGCTTTGTCACAGTTTCAGAGGTCACGAATGCTTCAGACCACCTCTGCAATTTAACTCTGGCTTTTCCCTGTGGCCCTAAGTGCCTTTACCAGGAGGAGGGGCGGCGGCGGCAGCCGCAAGAAGCACTACATGGCCATTGTGGTCCTCGTTAGTATAGTGGTGAGTATCCCCGCCTGTCACGCGGGAGACCGGGGTTCAATTCCCCGACGGGGAGAAACGATTTTCTTTTCTTTTCGGGGAATGAGATGGAACAGCCAGCATCAAAGACAGGTCCCAGCTGGGAAAAGGGAATGCTCTTGCTGGACAAATTCTCATCAAGGCCTGAGCAAATGGGATGATGACAAGGGAAGGCCCAATCAGTTCTTAATAGCGTGGAAAGTGCAGAGATTTGAATCTCAATAGAACTTACCCTGGGACCAACTCCTGAACATGTTGCATACCGGGGGAGAGAGAGTCGAAAAGACCTCTCCAAGGCCAAAGCTGCATACTCTGCTGTATGTTAGCCTGGTGTTGGGCTTTAGGAGAGATGGAGTGATCTGTGAAGAGCACACTGGGCTCTCTGGCCTACTCCGGTCTACCGCATGCCTCATTTCATCTTGAGAGTTTCACCGTCTTTTCATGTTAAACAAGTCATGGTGTTTCTGGATCCCTCTTTGAAAAATCACCATACCCCTGATGGAGAAAATCTCCCAAAAGGCTTTTTTGTTCAAGCAACTGAAAGTGCCAGAGCTTCAAAAAGTGTGTTTGTGACCTTTAAAGGAGTCGAAAAAAGGATCATCCAGCCTCATCCACAACCATAGTCACCTGGTTAGATACAACAATCCTGAGGGCTTAAAGCGGAGTTCCCGGGCACGAAAATTTTTTTTCAGTGAACATACCCCCGGGACAGTCAGGGCTAGTACATTCCACAATGGCTAGCCTCTGATCTGTCCCGGGTCGCACTTACCTACAAGAAGAAATACTCACTTTTAAAATTTCTTCTCCAGCGTTGCCATCTCTGTTGTGGGCAGCTGAAGCCAGCGCAATCCTCTTCTGCATCCTCTTCCGCGTCTGGGGAAAAGTTTATAGACTGGCTGGTCCTAGGGGGTGAAAGGGAACGGGGGCATAACCTACGGACATCTAAGTACTGTAGAAAGCAGAGTGTAGAGTGCTTGCACTGGCCAAGGGGTTCCATGGTGTAATGGTTAGCACTCTGGACTCTGAATCCAGCGATCCGAGTTCAAATCTCGGTGGGACCTTCTGTGGAGACTCACGCTTCATTTATTTGTGGAAAATCAATATGTGTCTTATGGCCACTGATACCATAAGCTTCTGATTACATGGCTGGTTGTGGATTTAGTGAGCGTGGCTTATTATAAGCATGCTGCCCAGGGCTATCCCATTGCCAGGCGCTAACCCGTGATGCAGAGAGCTCTATTAAAAGAAAATATCTGCAGCCCTAAGTATTTTTACCAGGGGCAGGAAAAGGGTGGCAAGCGGTCCTCGTTAGTATAGTGGTGAGTATCCCCGCCTGTCACGCGGGAGACCGGGGTTCGATTCCCCGACGGGGAGAAACATCTTTCTTTTCTACCCAGTTACCCACGCACCTCTCTGGTGCTGGACATCTTAAGTCCTTGTAATGCTCTTTCCAGAAGAAAGTGTTTGCTCGGGTTTGCTGTACATGGCAATTGGGGAAAGTCATCTCATGGCCACCCTGCACAACACCAGCTTTGTCACAGTTTCAGAGGTCACGAATGCTTCAGACCACCTCTGCAATTTAACTCTGGCTTTTCCCTGTGGCCCTAAGTGCCTTTACCAGGAGGAGGGGCGGCGGCGGCAGCCGCAAGAAGCACTACATGGCCATTGTGGTCCTCGTTAGTATAGTGGTGAGTATCCCCGCCTGTCACGCGGGAGACCGGGGTTCAATTCCCCGACGGGGAGAAACGATTTTCTTTTCTTTTCGGGGAATGAGATGGAACAGCCAGCATCAAAGACAGGTCCCAGCTGGGAAAAGGGAATGCTCTTGCTGGACAAATTCTCATCAAGGCCTGAGCAAATGGGATGATGACAAGGGAAGGCCCAATCAGTTCTTAATAGCGTGGAAAGTGCAGAGATTTGAATCTCAATAGAACTTACCCTGGGACCAACTCCTGAACATGTTGCATACCGGGGGAGAGAGAGTCGAAAAGACCTCTCCAAGGCCAAAGCTGCATACTCTGCTGTATGTTAGCCTGGTGTTGGGCTTTAGGAGAGATGGAGTGATCTGTGAAGAGCACACTGGGCTCTCTGGCCTACTCCGGTCTACCGCATGCCTCATTTCATCTTGAGAGTTTCACCGTCTTTTCATGTTAAACAAGTCATGGTGTTTCTGGATCCCTCTTTGAAAAATCACCATACCCCTGATGGAGAAAATCTCCCAAAAGGCTTTTTTGTTCAAGCAACTGAAAGTGCCAGAGCTTCAAAAAGTGTGTTTGTGACCTTTAAAGGAGTCGAAAAAAGGATCATCCAGCCTCATCCACAACCATAGTCACCTGGTTAGATACAACAATCCTGAGGGCTTAAAGCGGAGTTCCCGGGCACGAAAATTTTTTTTCAGTGAACATACCCCCGGGACAGTCAGGGCTAGTACATTCCACAATGGCTAGCCTCTGATCTGTCCCGGGTCGCACTTACCTACAAGAAGAAATACTCACTTTTAAAATTTCTTCTCCAGCGTTGCCATCTCTGTTGTGGGCAGCTGAAGCCAGCGCAATCCTCTTCTGCATCCTCTTCCGCGTCTGGGGAAAAGTTTATAGACTGGCTGGTCCTAGGGGGTGAAAGGGAACGGGGGCATAACCTACGGACATCTAAGTACTGTAGAAAGCAGAGTGTAGAGTGCTTGCACTGGCCAAGGGGTTCCATGGTGTAATGGTTAGCACTCTGGACTCTGAATCCAGCGATCCGAGTTCAAATCTCGGTGGGACCTTCTGTGGAGACTCACGCTTCATTTATTTGTGGAAAATCAATATGTGTCTTATGGCCACTGATACCATAAGCTTCTGATTACATGGCTGGTTGTGGATTTAGTGAGCGTGGCTTATTATAAGCATGCTGCCCAGGGCCATCCCATTGCCAGGCGCTAACCCGTGATGCAGAGAGCTCTATTAAAAGAAAATATCTGCAGCCCTAAGTATTTTTACCAGGGGCAGGAAAAGGGTGGCAAGCGGTCCTCGTTAGTATAGTGGTGAGTATCCCCGCCTGTCACGCGGGAGACCGGGGTTCGATTCCCCGACGGGGAGAAACATCTTTCTTTTCTACCCAGTTACCCACGCACCTCTCTGGTGCTGGACATCTTAAGTCCTTGTAATGCTCTTTCCAGAAGAAAGTGTTTGCTCGGGTTTGCTGTACATGGCAATTGGGGAAAGTCATCTCATGGCCACCCTGCACAACACCAGCTTTGTCACAGTTTCAGAGGTCACGAATGCTTCAGACCACCTCTGCAATTTAACTCTGGCTTTTCCCTGTGGCCCTAAGTGCCTTTACCAGGAGGAGGGGCGGCGGCGGCAGCCGCAAGAAGCACTACATGGCCATTGTGGTCCTCGTTAGTATAGTGGTGAGTATCCCCGCCTGTCACGCGGGAGACCGGGGTTCAATTCCCCGACGGGGAGAAACGATTTTCTTTTCTTTTCGGGGAATGAGATGGAACAGCCAGCATCAAAGACAGGTCCCAGCTGGGAAAAGGGAATGCTCTTGCTGGACAAATTCTCATCAAGGCCTGAGCAAATGGGATGATGACAAGGGAAGGCCCAATCAGTTCTTAATAGCGTGGAAAGTGCAGAGATTTGAATCTCAATAGAACTTACCCTGGGACCAACTCCTGAACATGTTGCATACCGGGGGAGAGAGAGTCGAAAAGACCTCTCCAAGGCCAAAGCTGCATACTCTGCTGTATGTTAGCCTGGTGTTGGGCTTTAGGAGAGATGGAGTGATCTGTGAAGAGCACACTGGGCTCTCTGGCCTACTCCGGTCTACCGCATGCCTCATTTCATCTTGAGAGTTTCACCGTCTTTTCATGTTAAACAAGTCATGGTGTTTCTGGATCCCTCTTTGAAAAATCACCATACCCCTGATGGAGAAAATCTCCCAAAAGGCTTTTTTGTTCAAGCAACTGAAAGTGCCAGAGCTTCAAAAAGTGTGTTTGTGACCTTTAAAGGAGTCGAAAAAAGGATCATCCAGCCTCATCCACAACCATAGTCACCTGGTTAGATACAACAATCCTGAGGGCTTAAAGCGGAGTTCCCGGGCACGAAAATTTTTTTTCAGTGAACATACCCCCGGGACAGTCAGGGCTAGTACATTCCACAATGGCTAGCCTCTGATCTGTCCCGGGTCGCACTTACCTACAAGAAGAAATACTCACTTTTAAAATTTCTTCTCCAGCGTTGCCATCTCTGTTGTGGGCAGCTGAAGCCAGCGCAATCCTCTTCTGCATCCTCTTCCGCGTCTGGGGAAAAGTTTATAGACTGGCTGGTCCTAGGGGGTGAAAGGGAACGGGGGCATAACCTACGGACATCTAAGTACTGTAGAAAGCAGAGTGTAGAGTGCTTGCACTGGCCAAGGGGTTCCATGGTGTAATGGTTAGCACTCTGGACTTTGAATCCAGTGATCCGAGTTCAAATCTCGGTGGAACCTATTGTGGAGAATCACGCTTCATTTCTTTGTGGAAAATCAGTATGTTTCTTATGGCCACTGATACCATAAGCTTCTGATTACATGGCTGGTTGTGGATTTAGTGAGCGTGGCTTATTATAAGCATGCTGCCCAGGGCCATCCCATTGCCAGGCGCTAACCCGTGATGCAGAGAGCTCTATTAAAAGAAAATATCTGCAGCCCTAAGTATTTTTACCAGGGGCAGGAAAAGGGTGGCAAGCGGTCCTCGTTAGTATAGTGGTGAGTATCCCCGCCTGTCACGCGGGAGACCGGGGTTCGATTCCCCGACGGGGAGAAGCGACTTTCTTTTCAACCCACTTACCCATGCGCCTCGCTGGACAGCTTAAGTCCTTGTAATGCTCTTTCCAGATGGAGAAAATCTCCCAAAAGGCTTTTTTGTTCAAGCAACTGAAAGTGCCAGAGCTTCAAAAAGTGTGTTTGTGACCTTTAAAGGAGTGGAAAAAAGGATCCTAGGGGGTTAAAGGGGATGGGGGCCATAACCTACGGACATCTCAGTACAACAGAAAGCAGAGCTCCTAGCTCCTGTACTCAACCAGGGGTTCCATGGTGTAATGGTTAGCACTCTGGACTCTGAATCCAGCGATCCGAGTTCAAATCTCGGTGGGACCTTCTGTGGAGACTCACGCTTCATTTATTTGTGGAAAATCAATATGTGTCTTATGGCCACTGATACCATAAGCTGGTGATTACGTGGCTGGTTGTGGATTTAGTGAGCGTGGCTTATTATAAGCATGCTGCTCAGGGCCATCCCATTGCCAGGCGCTAAGCCGTGATGCAGAGAGCTCTATTAAAAGAAAATATCTGAAGCCCTAAGTATTTTTACCAGGAGCAGGAAAGGAATGCCAAGTGGTCCTCGTTAGTATAGTGGTGAGTATCCCCGCCTGTCACGCGGGAGACCGGGGTTCGATTCCCCGACGGGGAGAAACATCTTTCTTTTCTACCCAGTTACCCACGCACCTCTCTGGTGCTGGACATCTTAAGTCCTTGTAATGCTCTTTCCAGAAGAAAGTGTTTGCTCGGGTTTGCTGTACATGGCAATTGGGGAAAGTCATCTCATGGCCACCCTGCACAACACCAGCTTTGTCACAGTTTCAGAGGTCACGAATGCTTCAGACCACCTCTGCAATTTAACTCTGGCTTTTCCCTGTGGCCCTAAGTGCCTTTACCAGGAGGAGGGGCGGCGGCGGCGGCAGCCGCAAGAAGCACTACATGGCCATTGTGGTCCTCGTTAGTATAGTGGTGAGTATCCCCGCCTGTCACGCGGGAGACCGGGGTTCAATTCCCCGACGGGGAGAAACGATTTTCTTTTCTTTTCGGGGAATGAGATGGAACAGCCAGCATCAAAGACAGGTCCCAGCTGGGAAAAGGGAATGCTCTTGCTGGACAAATTCTCATCAAGGCCTGAGAAAATGGGATGATGACAAGGGAAGGCCCAATCAGTTCTTAATAGCGTGGAAAGTGCAGAGATTTGAATCTCAATAGAACTTACCCTGGGACCAACTCCTGAACATGTTGCATACCGGGGGAGAGAGAGTCGAAAAGACCTCTCCAAGGCCAAAGCTGCATACTCTGCTGTATGTTAGCCTGGTGTTGGGCTTTAGGAGAGATGGAGTGATCTGTGAAGAGCACACTGGGCTCTCTGGCCTACTCCGGTCTACCGCATGCCTCATTTCATCTTGAGAGTTTCACCGTCTTTTCATGTTAAACAAGTCATGGTGTTTCTGGATCCCTCTTTGAAAAATCACCATACCCCTGATGGAGAAAATCTCCCAAAAGGCTTTTTTGTTCAAGCAACTGAAAGTGCCAGAGCTTCAAAAAGTGTGTTTGTGACCTTTAAAGGAGTCGAAAAAAGGATCATCCAGCCTCATCCACAACCATAGTCACCTGGTTAGATACAACAATCCTGAGGGCTTAAAGCGGAGTTCCCGGGCACGAAAATTTTTTTTCAGTGAACATACCCCCGGGACAGTCAGGGCTAGTACATTCCACAATGGCTAGCCTCTGATCTGTCCCGGGTCGCACTTACCTACAAGAAGAAATACTCACTTTTAAAATTTCTTCTCCAGCGTTGCCATCTCTGTTGTGGGCAGCTGAAGCCAGCGCAATCCTCTTCTGCATCCTCTTCCGCGTCTGGGGAAAAGTTTATAGACTGGCTGGTCCTAGGGGGTGAAAGGGAACGGGGGCATAACCTACGGACATCTAAGTACTGTAGAAAGCAGAGTGTAGAGTGCTTGCACTGGCCAAGGGGTTCCATGGTGTAATGGTTAGCACTCTGGACTTTGAATCCAGTGATCCGAGTTCAAATCTCGGTGGAACCTATTGTGGAGAATCACGCTTCATTTCTTTGTGGAAAATCAGTATGTTTCTTATGGCCACTGATACCATAAGCTTCTGATTACATGGCTGGTTGTGGATTTAGTGAGCGTGGCTTATTATAAGCATGCTGCCCAGGGCCATCCCATTGCCAGGCGCTAACCCGTGATGCAGAGAGCTCTATTAAAAGAAAATATCTGCAGCCCTAAGTATTTTTACCAGGGGCAGGAAAAGGGTGGCAAGCGGTCCTCGTTAGTATAGTGGTGAGTATCCCCGCCTGTCACGCGGGAGACCGGGGTTCGATTCCCCGACGGGGAGAAGCGACTTTCTTTTCAACCCACTTACCCATGCGCCTCGCTGGACAGCTTAAGTCCTTGTAATGCTCTTTCCAGATGGAGAAAATCTCCCAAAAGGCTTTTTTGTTCAAGCAACTGAAAGTGCCAGAGCTTCAAAAAGTGTGTTTGTGACCTTTAAAGGAGTGGAAAAAAGGATCCTAGGGGGTTAAAGGGGATGGGGGCCATAACCTACGGACATCTCAGTACAACAGAAAGCAGAGCTCCTAGCTCCTAGCTCCTGTACTCAACCAGGGGTTCCATGGTGTAATGGTTAGCACTCTGGACTCTGAATCCAGCGATCCGAGTTCAAATCTCGGTGGGACCTTCTGTGGAGACTCACGCTTCATTTATTTGTGGAAAATCAATATGTGTCTTATGGCCACTGATACCATAAGCTGGTGATTACGTGGCTGGTTGTGGATTTAGTGAGCGTGGCTTATTATAAGCATGCTGCTCAGGGCCATCCCATTGCCAGGCGCTAAGCCGTGATGCAGAGAGCTCTATTAAAAGAAAATATCTGAAGCCCTAAGTATTTTTACCAGGAGCAGGAAAGGAATGCCAAGTGGTCCTCGTTAGTATAGTGGTGAGTATCCCCGCCTGTCACGCGGGAGACCGGGGTTCGATTCCCCGACGGGGAGAAACATCTTTCTTTTCTACCCAGTTACCCACGCACCTCTCTGGTGCTGGACATCTTAAGTCCTTGTAATGCTCTTTCCAGAAGAAAGTGTTTGCTCGGGTTTGCTGTACATGGCAATTGGGGAAAGTCATCTCATGGCCACCCTGCACAACACCAGCTTTGTCACAGTTTCAGAGGTCACGAATGCTTCAGACCACCTCTGCAATTTAACTCTGGCTTTTCCCTGTGGCCCTAAGTGCCTTTACCAGGAGGAGGGGCGGCGGCGGCGGCAGCCGCAAGAAGCACTACATGGCCATTGTGGTCCTCGTTAGTATAGTGGTGAGTATCCCCGCCTGTCACGCGGGAGACCGGGGTTCAATTCCCCGACGGGGAGAAACGATTTTCTTTTCTTTTCGGGGAATGAGATGGAACAGCCAGCATCAAAGACAGGTCCCAGCTGGGAAAAGGGAATGCTCTTGCTGGACAAATTCTCATCAAGGCCTGAGCAAATGGGATGATGACAAGGGAAGGCCCAATCAGTTCTTAATAGCGTGGAAAGTGCAGAGATTTGAATCTCAATAGAACTTACCCTGGGACCAACTCCTGAACATGTTGCATACCGGGGGAGAGAGAGTCGAAAAGACCTCTCCAAGGCCAAAGCTGCATACTCTGCTGTATGTTAGCCTGGTGTTGGGCTTTAGGAGAGATGGAGTGATCTGTGAAGAGCACACTGGGCTCTCTGGCCTACTCCGGTCTACCGCATGCCTCATTTCATCTTGAGAGTTTCACCGTCTTTTCATGTTAAACAAGTCATGGTGTTTCTGGATCCCTCTTTGAAAAATCACCATACCCCTGATGGAGAAAATCTCCCAAAAGGCTTTTTTGTTCAAGCAACTGAAAGTGCCAGAGCTTCAAAAAGTGTGTTTGTGACCTTTAAAGGAGTCGAAAAAAGGATCATCCAGCCTCATCCACAACCATAGTCACCTGGTTAGATACAACAATCCTGAGGGCTTAAAGCGGAGTTCCCGGGCACGAAAATTTTTTTTCAGTGAACATACCCCCGGGACAGTCAGGGCTAGTACATTCCACAATGGCTAGCCTCTGATCTGTCCCGGGTCGCACTTACCTACAAGAAGAAATACTCACTTTTAAAATTTCTTCTCCAGCGTTGCCATCTCTGTTGTGGGCAGCTGAAGCCAGCGCAATCCTCTTCTGCATCCTCTTCCGCGTCTGGGGAAAAGTTTATAGACTGGCTGGTCCTAGGGGGTGAAAGGGAACGGGGGCATAACCTACGGACATCTAAGTACTGTAGAAAGCAGAGTGTAGAGTGCTTGCACTGGCCAAGGGGTTCCATGGTGTAATGGTTAGCACTCTGGACTTTGAATCCAGTGATCCGAGTTCAAATCTCGGTGGAACCTATTGTGGAGAATCACGCTTCATTTCTTTGTGGAAAATCAGTATGTTTCTTATGGCCACTGATACCATAAGCTTCTGATTACATGGCTGGTTGTGGATTTAGTGAGCGTGGCTTATTATAAGCATGCTGCCCAGGGCCATCCCATTGCCAGGCGCTAACCCGTGATGCAGAGAGCTCTATTAAAAGAAAATATCTGCAGCCCTAAGTATTTTTACCAGGGGCAGGAAAAGGGTGGCAAGCGGTCCTCGTTAGTATAGTGGTGAGTATCCCCGCCTGTCACGCGGGAGACCGGGGTTCGATTCCCCGACGGGGAGAAGCGACTTTCTTTTCAACCCACTTACCCATGCGCCTCGCTGGACAGCTTAAGTCCTTGTAATGCTCTTTCCAGATGGAGAAAATCTCCCAAAAGGCTTTTTTGTTCAAGCAACTGAAAGTGCCAGAGCTTCAAAAAGTGTGTTTGTGACCTTTAAAGGAGTGGAAAAAAGGATCCTAGGGGGTTAAAGGGGATGGGGGCCATAACCTACGGACATCTCAGTACAACAGAAAGCAGAGCTCCTAGCTCCTGTACTCAACCAGGGGTTCCATGGTGTAATGGTTAGCACTCTGGACTCTGAATCCAGCGATCCGAGTTCAAATCTCGGTGGGACCTTCTGTGGAGACTCACGCTTCATTTATTTGTGAAAAATCAGTATGTTTCTTATGGCCACTGATACCATAAGCTTCTGATTACATGGCTGGTTGTGGATTTAGTGAGCGTGGCTTATTATAAGTCCTTGTTATTCCAGAAGAAAGTGTTTGCTCGGGTTTGCTGTACATGGCAATTGGGGAAAGTCATCTCATGGCCACCCTGCACAACACCAGCTTTGTCACAGTTTCAGAGGTCACGAATGCTTCAGACCACCTCTGCAATTTAACTCTGGCTTTTCCCTGTGGCCCTAAGTGCCTTTACCAGGAGGAGGGGCGGCGGCGGCGGCAGCCGCAAGAAGCACTACATGGCCATTGTGGTCCTCGTTAGTATAGTGGTGAGTATCCCCGCCTGTCACGCGGGAGACCGGGGTTCAATTCCCCGACGGGGAGAAACGATTTTCTTTTCTTTTCGGGGAATGAGATGGAACAGCCAGCATCAAAGACAGGTCCCAGCTGGGAAAAGGGAATGCTCTTGCTGGACAAATTCTCATCAAGGCCTGAGCAAATGGGATGATGACAAGGGAAGGCCCAATCAGTTCTTAATAGCGTGGAAAGTGCAGAGATTTGAATCTCAATAGAACTTACCCTGGGACCAACTCCTGAACATGTTGCATACCGGGGGAGAGAGAGTCGAAAAGACCTCTCCAAGGCCAAAGCTGCATACTCTGCTGTATGTTAGCCTGGTGTTGGGCTTTAGGAGAGATGGAGTGATCTGTGAAGAGCACACTGGGCTCTCTGGCCTACTCCGGTCTACCGCATGCCTCATTTCATCTTGAGAGTTTCACCGTCTTTTCATGTTAAACAAGTCATGGTGTTTCTGGATCCCTCTTTGAAAAATCACCATACCCCTGATGGAGAAAATCTCCCAAAAGGCTTTTTTGTTCAAGCAACTGAAAGTGCCAGAGCTTCAAAAAGTGTGTTTGTGACCTTTAAAGGAGTCGAAAAAAGGATCATCCAGCCTCATCCACAACCATAGTCACCTGGTTAGATACAACAATCCTGAGGGCTTAAAGCGGAGTTCCCGGGCACGAAAATTTTTTTTCAGTGAACATACCCCCGGGACAGTCAGGGCTAGTACATTCCACAATGGCTAGCCTCTGATCTGTCCCGGGTCGCACTTACCTACAAGAAGAAATACTCACTTTTAAAATTTCTTCTCCAGCGTTGCCATCTCTGTTGTGGGCAGCTGAAGCCAGCGCAATCCTCTTCTGCATCCTCTTCCGCGTCTGGGGAAAAGTTTATAGACTGGCTGGTCCTAGGGGGTGAAAGGGAACGGGGGCATAACCTACGGACATCTAAGTACTGTAGAAAGCAGAGTGTAGAGTGCTTGCACTGGCCAAGGGGTTCCATGGTGTAATGGTTAGCACTCTGGACTTTGAATCCAGTGATCCGAGTTCAAATCTCGGTGGAACCTATTGTGGAGAATCACGCTTCATTTCTTTGTGGAAAATCAGTATGTTTCTTATGGCCACTGATACCATAAGCTTCTGATTACATGGCTGGTTGTGGATTTAGTGAGCGTGGCTTATTATAAGCATGCTGCCCAGGGCCATCCCATTGCCAGGCGCTAACCCGTGATGCAGAGAGCTCTATTAAAAGAAAATATCTGCAGCCCTAAGTATTTTTACCAGGGGCAGGAAAAGGGTGGCAAGCGGTCCTCGTTAGTATAGTGGTGAGTATCCCCGCCTGTCACGCGGGAGACCGGGGTTCGATTCCCCGACGGGGAGAAGCGACTTTCTTTTCAACCCACTTACCCATGCGCCTCGCTGGACAGCTTAAGTCCTTGTAATGCTCTTTCCAGATGGAGAAAATCTCCCAAAAGGCTTTTTTGTTCAAGCAACTGAAAGTGCCAGAGCTTCAAAAAGTGTGTTTGTGACCTTTAAAGGAGTGGAAAAAAGGATCCTAGGGGGTTAAAGGGGATGGGGGCCATAACCTACGGACATCTCAGTACAACAGAAAGCAGAGCTCCTAGCTCCTAGCTCCTAGCTCCTAGCTCCTAGCTCCTAGCTCCTGTACTCAACCAGGGGTTCCATGGTGTAATGGTTAGCACTCTGGACTCTGAATCCAGCGATCCGAGTTCAAATCTCGGTGGGACCTTCTGTGGAGACTCACGCTTCATTTATTTGTGGAAAATCAATATGTGTCTTATGGCCACTGATACCATAAGCTGGTGATTACGTGGCTGGTTGTGGATTTAGTGAGCGTGGCTTATTATAAGCATGCTGCTCAGGGCCATCCCATTGCCAGGCGCTAAGCCGTGATGCAGAGAGCTCTATTAAAAGAAAATATCTGAAGCCCTAAGTATTTTTACCAGGAGCAGGAAAGGAATGCCAAGTGGTCCTCGTTAGTATAGTGGTGAGTATCCCCGCCTGTCACGCGGCAGACCGGGGTTCGATTCCCCGACGGGGAGAAACATCTTTCTTTTCTACCCAGTTACCCACGCACCTCTCTGGTGCTGGACATCTTAAGTCCTTGTAATGCTCTTTCCAGAAGAAAGTGTTTGCTCGGGTTTGCTGTACATGGCAATTGGGGAAAGTCATCTCATGGCCACCCTGCACAACACCAGCTTTGTCACAGTTTCAGAGGTCACGAATGCTTCAGACCACCTCTGCAATTTAACTCTGGCTTTTCCCTGTGGCCCTAAGTGCCTTTACCAGGAGGAGGGGCGGCGGCGGCGGCAGCCGCAAGAAGCACTACATGGCCATTGTGGTCCTCGTTAGTATAGTGGTGAGTATCCCCGCCTGTCACGCGGGAGACCGGGGTTCAATTCCCCCACGGGGAGAAACGATTTTCTTTTCTTTTCGGGGAATGAGATGGAACAGCCAGCATCAAAGACAGGTCCCAGCTGGGAAAAGGGAATGCTCTTGCTGGACAAATTCTCATCAAGGCCTGAGCAAATGGGATGATGACAAGGGAAGGCCCAATCAGTTCTTAATAGCGTGGAAAGTGCAGAGATTTGAATCTCAATAGAACTTACCCTGGGACCAACTCCTGAACATGTTGCATACCGGGGGAGAGAGAGTCGAAAAGACCTCTCCAAGGCCAAAGCTGCATACTCTGCTGTATGTTAGCCTGGTGTTGGGCTTTAGGAGAGATGGAGTGATCTGTGAAGAGCACACTGGGCTCTCTGGCCTACTCCGGTCTACCGCATGCCTCATTTCATCTTGAGAGTTTCACCGTCTTTTCATGTTAAACAAGTCATGGTGTTTCTGGATCCCTCTTTGAAAAATCACCATACCCCTGATGGAGAAAATCTCCCAAAAGGCTTTTTTGTTCAAGCAACTGAAAGTGCCAGAGCTTCAAAAAGTGTGTTTGTGACCTTTAAAGGAGTCGAAAAAAGGATCATCCAGCCTCATCCACAACCATAGTCACCTGGTTAGATACAACAATCCTGAGGGCTTAAAGCGGAGTTCCCGGGCACGAAAATTTTTTTTCAGTGAACATACCCCCGGGACAGTCAGGGCTAGTACATTCCACAATGGCTAGCCTCTGATCTGTCCCGGGTCGCACTTACCTACAAGAAGAAATACTCACTTTTAAAATTTCTTCTCCAGCGTTGCCATCTCTGTTGTGGGCAGCTGAAGCCAGCGCAATCCTCTTCTGCATCCTCTTCCGCGTCTGGGGAAAAGTTTATAGACTGGCTGGTCCTAGGGGGTGAAAGGGAACGGGGGCATAACCTACGGACATCTAAGTACTGTAGAAAGCAGAGTGTAGAGTGCTTGCACTGGCCAAGGGGTTCCATGGTGTAATGGTTAGCACTCTGGACTTTGAATCCAGTGATCCGAGTTCAAATCTCGGTGGAACCTATTGTGGAGAATCACGCTTCATTTCTTTGTGGAAAATCAGTATGTTTCTTATGGCCACTGATACCATAAGCTTCTGATTACATGGCTGGTTGTGGATTTAGTGAGCGTGGCTTATTATAAGCATGCTGCCCAGGGCCATCCCATTGCCAGGCGCTAACCCGTGATGCAGAGAGCTCTATTAAAAGAAAATATCTGCAGCCCTAAGTATTTTTACCAGGGGCAGGAAAAGGGTGGCAAGCGGTCCTCGTTAGTATAGTGGTGAGTATCCCCGCCTGTCACGCGGGAGACCGGGGTTCGATTCCCCGACGGGGAGAAGCGACTTTCTTTTCAACCCACTTACCCATGCGCCTCGCTGGACAGCTTAAGTCCTTGTAATGCTCTTTCCAGATGGAGAAAATCTCCCAAAAGGCTTTTTTGTTCAAGCAACTGAAAGTGCCAGAGCTTCAAAAAGTGTGTTTGTGACCTTTAAAGGAGTGGAAAAAAGGATCCTAGGGGGTTAAAGGGGATGGGGGCCATAACCTACGGACATCTCAGTACAACAGAAAGCAGAGCTCCTAGCTCCTGTACTCAACCAGGGGTTCCATGGTGTAATGGTTAGCACTCTGGACTCTGAATCCAGCGATCCGAGTTCAAATCTCGGTGGGACCTTCTGTGGAGACTCACGCTTCATTTATTTGTGGAAAATCAATATGTGTCTTATGGCCACTGATACCATAAGCTGGTGATTACGTGGCTGGTTGTGGATTTAGTGAGCGTGGCTTATTATAAGCATGCTGCTCAGGGCCATCCCATTGCCAGGCGCTAAGCCGTGATGCAGAGAGCTCTATTAAAAGAAAATATCTGAAGCCCTAAGTATTTTTACCAGGAGCAGGAAAGGAATGCCAAGTGGTCCTCGTTAGTATAGTGGTGAGTATCCCCGCCTGTCACGCGGGAGACCGGGGTTCGATTCCCCGACGGGGAGAAACATCTTTCTTTTCTACCCAGTTACCCACGCACCTCTCTGGTGCTGGACATCTTAAGTCCTTGTAATGCTCTTTCCAGAAGAAAGTGTTTGCTCGGGTTTGCTGTACATGGCAATTGGGGAAAGTCATCTCATGGCCACCCTGCACAACACCAGCTTTGTCACAGTTTCAGAGGTCACGAATGCTTCAGACCACCTCTGCAATTTAACTCTGGCTTTTCCCTGTGGCCCTAAGTGCCTTTACCAGGAGGAGGGGCGGCGGCGGCGGCGGCAGCCGCAAGAAGCACTACATGGCCATTGTGGTCCTCGTTAGTATAGTGGTGAGTATCCCCGCCTGTCACGCGGGAGACCGGGGTTCAATTCCCCGACGGGGAGAAACGATTTTCTTTTCTTTTCGGGGAATGAGATGGAACAGCCAGCATCAAAGACAGGTCCCAGCTGGGAAAAGGGAATGCTCTTGCTGGACAAATTCTCATCAAGGCCTGAGCAAATGGGATGATGACAAGGGAAGGCCCAATCAGTTCTTAATAGCGTGGAAAGTGCAGAGATTTGAATCTCAATAGAACTTACCCTGGGACCAACTCCTGAACATGTTGCATACCGGGGGAGAGAGAGTCGAAAAGACCTCTCCAAGGCCAAAGCTGCATACTCTGCTGTATGTTAGCCTGGTGTTGGGCTTTAGGAGAGATGGAGTGATCTGTGAAGAGCACACTGGGCTCTCTGGCCTACTCCGGTCTACCGCATGCCTCATTTCATCTTGAGAGTTTCACCGTCTTTTCATGTTAAACAAGTCATGGTGTTTCTGGATCCCTCTTTGAAAAATCACCATACCCCTGATGGAGAAAATCTCCCAAAAGGCTTTTTTGTTCAAGCAACTGAAAGTGCCAGAGCTTCAAAAAGTGTGTTTGTGACCTTTAAAGGAGTCGAAAAAAGGATCATCCAGCCTCATCCACAACCATAGTCACCTGGTTAGATACAACAATCCTGAGGGCTTAAAGCGGAGTTCCCGGGCACGAAAATTTTTTTTCAGTGAACATACCCCCGGGACAGTCAGGGCTAGTACATTCCACAATGGCTAGCCTCTGATCTGTCCCGGGTCGCACTTACCTACAAGAAGAAATACTCACTTTTAAAATTTCTTCTCCAGCGTTGCCATCTCTGTTGTGGGCAGCTGAAGCCAGCGCAATCCTCTTCTGCATCCTCTTCCGCGTCTGGGGAAAAGTTTATAGACTGGCTGGTCCTAGGGGGTGAAAGGGAACGGGGGCATAACCTACGGACATCTAAGTACTGTAGAAAGCAGAGTGTAGAGTGCTTGCACTGGCCAAGGGGTTCCATGGTGTAATGGTTAGCACTCTGGACTTTGAATCCAGTGATCCGAGTTCAAATCTCGGTGGAACCTATTGTGGAGAATCACGCTTCATTTCTTTGTGGAAAATCAGTATGTTTCTTATGGCCACTGATACCATAAGCTTCTGATTACATGGCTGGTTGTGGATTTAGTGAGCGTGGCTTATTATAAGCATGCTGCCCAGGGCCATCCCATTGCCAGGCGCTAACCCGTGATGCAGAGAGCTCTATTAAAAGAAAATATCTGCAGCCCTAAGTATTTTTACCAGGGGCAGGAAAAGGGTGGCAAGCGGTCCTCGTTAGTATAGTGGTGAGTATCCCCGCCTGTCACGCGGGAGACCGGGGTTCGATTCCCCGACGGGGAGAAGCGACTTTCTTTTCAACCCACTTACCCATGCGCCTCGCTGGACAGCTTAAGTCCTTGTAATGCTCTTTCCAGATGGAGAAAATCTCCCAAAAGGCTTTTTTGTTCAAGCAACTGAAAGTGCCAGAGCTTCAAAAAGTGTGTTTGTGACCTTTAAAGGAGTGGAAAAAAGGATCCTAGGGGGTTAAAGGGGATGGGGGCCATAACCTACGGACATCTCAGTACAACAGAAAGCAGAGCTCCTAGCTCCTGTACTCAACCAGGGGTTCCATGGTGTAATGGTTAGCACTCTGGACTCTGAATCCAGCGATCCGAGTTCAAATCTCGGTGGGACCTTCTGTGGAGACTCACGCTTCATTTATTTGTGGAAAATCAATATGTGTCTTATGGCCACTGATACCATAAGCTGGTGATTACGTGGCTGGTTGTGGATTTAGTGAGCGTGGCTTATTATAAGCATGCTGCTCAGGGCCATCCCATTGCCAGGCGCTAAGCCGTGATGCAGAGAGCTCTATTAAAAGAAAATATCTGAAGCCCTAAGTATTTTTACCAGGAGCAGGAAAGGAATGCCAAGTGGTCCTCGTTAGTATAGTGGTGAGTATCCCCGCCTGTCACGCGGGAGACCGGGGTTCGATTCCCCGACGGGGAGAAACATCTTTCTTTTCTACCCAGTTACCCACGCACCTCTCTGGTGCTGGACATCTTAAGTCCTTGTAATGCTCTTTCCAGAAGAAAGTGTTTGCTCGGGTTTGCTGTACATGGCAATTGGGGAAAGTCATCTCATGGCCACCCTGCACAACACCAGCTTTGTCACAGTTTCAGAGGTCACGAATGCTTCAGACCACCTCTGCAATTTAACTCTGGCTTTTCCCTGTGGCCCTAAGTGCCTTTACCAGGAGGAGGGGCGGCGGCGGCAGCCGCAAGAAGCACTACATGGCCATTGTGGTCCTCGTTAGTATAGTGGTGAGTATCCCCGCCTGTCACGCGGGAGACCGGGGTTCAATTCCCCGACGGGGAGAAACGATTTTCTTTTCTTTTCGGGGAATGAGATGGAACAGCCAGCATCAAAGACAGGTCCCAGCTGGGAAAAGGGAATGCTCTTGCTGGACAAATTCTCATCAAGGCCTGAGCAAATGGGATGATGACAAGGGAAGGCCCAATCAGTTCTTAATAGCGTGGAAAGTGCAGAGATTTGAATCTCAATAGAACTTACCCTGGGACCAACTCCTGAACATGTTGCATACCGGGGGAGAGAGAGTCGAAAAGACCTCTCCAAGGCCAAAGCTGCATACTCTGCTGTATGTTAGCCTGGTGTTGGGCTTTAGGAGAGATGGAGTGATCTGTGAAGAGCACACTGGGCTCTCTGGCCTACTCCGGTCTACCGCATGCCTCATTTCATCTTGAGAGTTTCACCGTCTTTTCATGTTAAACAAGTCATGGTGTTTCTGGATCCCTCTTTGAAAAATCACCATACCCCTGATGGAGAAAATCTCCCAAAAGGCTTTTTTGTTCAAGCAACTGAAAGTGCCAGAGCTTCAAAAAGTGTGTTTGTGACCTTTAAAGGAGTCGAAAAAAGGATCATCCAGCCTCATCCACAACCATAGTCACCTGGTTAGATACAACAATCCTGAGGGCTTAAAGCGGAGTTCCCGGGCACGAAAATTTTTTTTCAGTGAACATACCCCCGGGACAGTCAGGGCTAGTACATTCCACAATGGCTAGCCTCTGATCTGTCAGAGGCTAGCCATTGTGGAATGTGCCAGAGCTTCAAAAAGTGTGTTTGTGACCTTTAAAGGAGTGGAAAAAAGGATCCTAGGGGGTTAAAGGGGATGGGGGCCATAACCTACGGACATCTCAGTACAACAGAAAGCAGAGCTCCTAGCTCCTGTACTCAACCAGGGGTTCCATGGTGTAATGGTTAGCACTCTGGACTCTGAATCCAGCGATCCGAGTTCAAATCTCGGTGGGACCTTCTGTGGAGACTCACGCTTCATTTATTTGTGGAAAATCAATATGTGTCTTATGGCCACTGATACCATAAGCTGGTGATTACGTGGCTGGTTGTGGATTTAGTGAGCGTGGCTTATTATAAGCATGCTGCTCAGGGCCATCCCATTGCCAGGCGCTAAGCCGTGATGCAGAGAGCTCTATTAAAAGAAAATATCTGAAGCCCTAAGTATTTTTACCAGGAGCAGGAAAGGAATGCCAAGTGGTCCTCGTTAGTATAGTGGTGAGTATCCCCGCCTGTCACGCGGGAGACCGGGGTTCGATTCCCCGACGGGGAGAAACATCTTTCTTTTCTACCCAGTTACCCACGCACCTCTCTGGTGCTGGACATCTTAAGTCCTTGTAATGCTCTTTCCAGAAGAAAGTGTTTGCTCGGGTTTGCTGTACATGGCAATTGGGGAAAGTCATCTCATGGCCACCCTGCACAACACCAGCTTTGTCACAGTTTCAGAGGTCACGAATGCTTCAGACCACCTCTGCAATTTAACTCTGGCTTTTCCCTGTGGCCCTAAGTGCCTTTACCAGGAGGAGGGGCGGCGGCGGCAGCCGCAAGAAGCACTACATGGCCATTGTGGTCCTCGTTAGTATAGTGGTGAGTATCCCCGCCTGTCACGCGGGAGACCGGGGTTCAATTCCCCGACGGGGAGAAACGATTTTCTTTTCTTTTCGGGGAATGAGATGGAACAGCCAGCATCAAAGACAGGTCCCAGCTGGGAAAAGGGAATGCTCTTGCTGGACAAATTCTCATCAAGGCCTGAGAAAATGGGATGATGACAAGGGAAGGCCCAATCAGTTCTTAATAGCGTGGAAAGTGCAGAGATTTGAATCTCAATAGAACTTACCCTGGGACCAACTCCTGAACATGTTGCATACCGGGGGAGAGAGAGTCGAAAAGACCTCTCCAAGGCCAAAGCTGCATACTCTGCTGTATGTTAGCCTGGTGTTGGGCTTTAGGAGAGATGGAGTGATCTGTGAAGAGCACACTGGGCTCTCTGGCCTACTCCGGTCTACCGCATGCCTCATTTCATCTTGAGAGTTTCACCGTCTTTTCATGTTAAACAAGTCATGGTGTTTCTGGATCCCTCTTTGAAAAATCACCATACCCCTGATGGAGAAAATCTCCCAAAAGGCTTTTTTGTTCAAGCAACTGAAAGTGCCAGAGCTTCAAAAAGTGTGTTTGTGACCTTTAAAGGAGTCGAAAAAAGGATCATCCAGCCTCATCCACAACCATAGTCACCTGGTTAGATACAACAATCCTGAGGGCTTAAAGCGGAGTTCCCGGGCACGAAAATTTTTTTTCAGTGAACATACCCCCGGGACAGTCAGGGCTAGTACATTCCACAATGGCTAGCCTCTGATCTGTCCCGGGTCGCACTTACCTACAAGAAGAAATACTCACTTTTAAAATTTCTTCTCCAGCGTTGCCATCTCTGTTGTGGGCAGCTGAAGCCAGCGCAATCCTCTTCTGCATCCTCTTCCGCGTCTGGGGAAAAGTTTATAGACTGGCTGGTCCTAGGGGGTGAAAGGGAACGGGGGCATAACCTACGGACATCTAAGTACTGTAGAAAGCAGAGTGTAGAGTGCTTGCACTGGCCAAGGGGTTCCATGGTGTAATGGTTAGCACTCTGGACTTTGAATCCAGTGATCCGAGTTCAAATCTCGGTGGAACCTATTGTGGAGAATCACGCTTCATTTCTTTGTGGAAAATCAGTATGTTTCTTATGGCCACTGATACCATAAGCTTCTGATTACATGGCTGGTTGTGGATTTAGTGAGCGTGGCTTATTATAAGCATGCTGCCCAGGGCCATCCCATTGCCAGGCGCTAACCCGTGATGCAGAGAGCTCTATTAAAAGAAAATATCTGCAGCCCTAAGTATTTTTACCAGGGGCAGGAAAAGGGTGGCAAGCGGTCCTCGTTAGTATAGTGGTGAGTATCCCCGCCTGTCACGCGGGAGACCGGGGTTCGATTCCCCGACGGGGAGAAGCGACTTTCTTTTCAACCCACTTACCCATGCGCCTCGCTGGACAGCTTAAGTCCTTGTAATGCTCTTTCCAGATGGAGAAAATCTCCCAAAAGGCTTTTTTGTTCAAGCAACTGAAAGTGCCAGAGCTTCAAAAAGTGTGTTTGTGACCTTTAAAGGAGTGGAAAAAAGGATCCTAGGGGGTTAAAGGGGATGGGGGCCATAACCTACGGACATCTCAGTACAACAGAAAGCAGAGCTCCTAGCTCCTGTACTCAACCAGGGGTTCCATGGTGTAATGGTTAGCACTCTGGACTCTGAATCCAGCGATCCGAGTTCAAATCTCGGTGGGACCTTCTGTGGAGACTCACGCTTCATTTATTTGTGGAAAATCAATATGTGTCTTATGGCCACTGATACCATAAGCTGGTGATTACGTGGCTGGTTGTGGATTTAGTGAGCGTGGCTTATTATAAGCATGCTGCTCAGGGCCATCCCATTGCCAGGCGCTAAGCCGTGATGCAGAGAGCTCTATTAAAAGAAAATATCTGAAGCCCTAAGTATTTTTACCAGGAGCAGGAAAGGAATGCCAAGTGGTCCTCGTTAGTATAGTGGTGAGTATCCCCGCCTGTCACGCGGGAGACCGGGGTTCGATTCCCCGACGGGGAGAAACATCTTTCTTTTCTACCCAGTTACCCACGCACCTCTCTGGTGCTGGACATCTTAAGTCCTTGTAATGCTCTTTCCAGAAGAAAGTGTTTGCTCGGGTTTGCTGTACATGGCAATTGGGGAAAGTCATCTCATGGCCACCCTGCACAACACCAGCTTTGTCACAGTTTCAGAGGTCACGAATGCTTCAGACCACCTCTGCAATTTAACTCTGGCTTTTCCCTGTGGCCCTAAGTGCCTTTACCAGGAGGAGGGGCGGCGGCAGCCGCAAGAAGCACTACATGGCCATTGTGGTCCTCGTTAGTATAGTGGTGAGTATCCCCGCCTGTCACGCGGGAGACCGGGGTTCAATTCCCCGACGGGGAGAAACGATTTTCTTTTCTTTTCGGGGAATGAGATGGAACAGCCAGCATCAAAGACAGGTCCCAGCTGGGAAAAGGGAATGCTCTTGCTGGACAAATTCTCATCAAGGCCTGAGCAAATGGGATGATGACAAGGGAAGGCCCAATCAGTTCTTAATAGCGTGGAAAGTGCAGAGATTTGAATCTCAATAGAACTTACCCTGGGACCAACTCCTGAACATGTTGCATACCGGGGGAGAGAGAGTCGAAAAGACCTCTCCAAGGCCAAAGCTGCATACTCTGCTGTATGTTAGCCTGGTGTTGGGCTTTAGGAGAGATGGAGTGATCTGTGAAGAGCACACTGGGCTCTCTGGCCTACTCCGGTCTACCGCATGCCTCATTTCATCTTGAGAGTTTCACCGTCTTTTCATGTTAAACAAGTCATGGTGTTTCTGGATCCCTCTTTGAAAAATCACCATACCCCTGATGGAGAAAATCTCCCAAAAGGCTTTTTTGTTCAAGCAACTGAAAGTGCCAGAGCTTCAAAAAGTGTGTTTGTGACCTTTAAAGGAGTCGAAAAAAGGATCATCCAGCCTCATCCACAACCATAGTCACCTGGTTAGATACAACAATCCTGAGGGCTTAAAGCGGAGTTCCCGGGCACGAAAATTTTTTTTCAGTGAACATACCCCCGGGACAGTCAGGGCTAGTACATTCCACAATGGCTAGCCTCTGATCTGTCCCGGGTCGCACTTACCTACAAGAAGAAATACTCACTTTTAAAATTTCTTCTCCAGCGTTGCCATCTCTGTTGTGGGCAGCTGAAGCCAGCGCAATCCTCTTCTGCATCCTCTTCCGCGTCTGGGGAAAAGTTTATAGACTGGCTGGTCCTAGGGGGTGAAAGGGAACGGGGGCATAACCTACGGACATCTAAGTACTGTAGAAAGCAGAGTGTAGAGTGCTTGCACTGGCCAAGGGGTTCCATGGTGTAATGGTTAGCACTCTGGACTTTGAATCCAGTGATCCGAGTTCAAATCTCGGTGGAACCTATTGTGGAGAATCACGCTTCATTTCTTTGTGGAAAATCAGTATGTTTCTTATGGCCACTGATACCATAAGCTTCTGATTACATGGCTGGTTGTGGATTTAGTGAGCGTGGCTTATTATAAGCATGCTGCCCAGGGCCATCCCATTGCCAGGCGCTAACCCGTGATGCAGAGAGCTCTATTAAAAGAAAATATCTGCAGCCCTAAGTATTTTTACCAGGGGCAGGAAAAGGGTGGCAAGCGGTCCTCGTTAGTATAGTGGTGAGTATCCCCGCCTGTCACGCGGGAGACCGGGGTTCGATTCCCCGACGGGGAGAAGCGACTTTCTTTTCAACCCACTTACCCATGCGCCTCGCTGGACAGCTTAAGTCCTTGTAATGCTCTTTCCAGATGGAGAAAATCTCCCAAAAGGCTTTTTTGTTCAAGCAACTGAAAGTGCCAGAGCTTCAAAAAGTGTGTTTGTGACCTTTAAAGGAGTGGAAAAAAGGATCCTAGGGGGTTAAAGGGGATGGGGGCCATAACCTACGGACATCTCAGTACAACAGAAAGCAGAGCTCCTAGCTCCTAGCTCCTAGCTCCTAGCTCCTAGCTCCTGTACTCAACCAGGGGTTCCATGGTGTAATGGTTAGCACTCTGGACTCTGAATCCAGCGATCCGAGTTCAAATCTCGGTGGGACCTTCTGTGGAGACTCACGCTTCATTTATTTGTGGAAAATCAATATGTGTCTTATGGCCACTGATACCATAAGCTGGTGATTACGTGGCTGGTTGTGGATTTAGTGAGCGTGGCTTATTATAAGCATGCTGCTCAGGGCCATCCCATTGCCAGGCGCTAAGCCGTGATGCAGAGAGCTCTATTAAAAGAAAATATCTGAAGCCCTAAGTATTTTTACCAGGAGCAGGAAAGGAATGCCAAGTGGTCCTCGTTAGTATAGTGGTGAGTATCCCCGCCTGTCACGCGGGAGACCGGGGTTCGATTCCCCGACGGGGAGAAACATCTTTCTTTTCTACCCAGTTACCCACGCACCTCTCTGGTGCTGGACATCTTAAGTCCTTGTAATGCTCTTTCCAGAAGAAAGTGTTTGCTCGGGTTTGCTGTACATGGCAATTGGGGAAAGTCATCTCATGGCCACCCTGCACAACACCAGCTTTGTCACAGTTTCAGAGGTCACGAATGCTTCAGACCACCTCTGCAATTTAACTCTGGCTTTTCCCTGTGGCCCTAAGTGCCTTTACCAGGAGGAGGGGCGGCGGCAGCCGCAAGAAGCACTACATGGCCATTGTGGTCCTCGTTAGTATAGTGGTGAGTATCCCCGCCTGTCACGCGGGAGACCGGGGTTCAATTCCCCGACGGGGAGAAACGATTTTCTTTTCTTTTCGGGGAATGAGATGGAACAGCCAGCATCAAAGACAGGTCCCAGCTGGGAAAAGGGAATGCTCTTGCTGGACAAATTCTCATCAAGGCCTGAGCAAATGGGATGATGACAAGGGAAGGCCCAATCAGTTCTTAATAGCGTGGAAAGTGCAGAGATTTGAATCTCAATAGAACTTACCCTGGGACCAACTCCTGAACATGTTGCATACCGGGGGAGAGAGAGTCGAAAAGACCTCTCCAAGGCCAAAGCTGCATACTCTGCTGTATGTTAGCCTGGTGTTGGGCTTTAGGAGAGATGGAGTGATCTGTGAAGAGCACACTGGGCTCTCTGGCCTACTCCGGTCTACCGCATGCCTCATTTCATCTTGAGAGTTTCACCGTCTTTTCATGTTAAACAAGTCATGGTGTTTCTGGATCCCTCTTTGAAAAATCACCATACACCTGATGGAGAAAATCTCCCAAAAGGCTTTTTTGTTCAAGCAACTGAAAGTGCCAGAGCTTCAAAAAGTGTGTTTGTGACCTTTAAAGGAGTCGAAAAAAGGATCATCCAGCCTCATCCACAACCATAGTCACCTGGTTAGATACAACAATCCTGAGGGCTTAAAGCGGAGTTCCCGGGCACGAAAATTTTTTTTCAGTGAACATACCCCCGGGACAGTCAGGGCTAGTACATTCCACAATGGCTAGCCTCTGATCTGTCCCGGGTCGCACTTACCTACAAGAAGAAATACTCACTTTTAAAATTTCTTCTCCAGCGTTGCCATCTCTGTTGTGGGCAGCTGAAGCCAGCGCAATCCTCTTCTGCATCCTCTTCCGCGTCTGGGGAAAAGTTTATAGACTGGCTGGTCCTAGGGGGTGAAAGGGAACGGGGGCATAACCTACGGACATCTAAGTACTGTAGAAAGCAGAGTGTAGAGTGCTTGCACTGGCCAAGGGGTTCCATGGTGTAATGGTTAGCACTCTGGACTTTGAATCCAGTGATCCGAGTTCAAATCTCGGTGGAACCTATTGTGGAGAATCACGCTTCATTTCTTTGTGGAAAATCAGTATGTTTCTTATGGCCACTGATACCATAAGCTTCTGATTACATGGCTGGTTGTGGATTTAGTGAGCGTGGCTTATTATAAGCATGCTGCCCAGGGCCATCCCATTGCCAGGCGCTAACCCGTGATGCAGAGAGCTCTATTAAAAGAAAATATCTGCAGCCCTAAGTATTTTTACCAGGGGCAGGAAAAGGGTGGCAAGCGGTCCTCGTTAGTATAGTGGTGAGTATCCCCGCCTGTCACGCGGGAGACCGGGGTTCGATTCCCCGACGGGGAGAAGCGACTTTCTTTTCAACCCACTTACCCATGCGCCTCGCTGGACAGCTTAAGTCCTTGTAATGCTCTTTCCAGATGGAGAAAATCTCCCAAAAGGCTTTTTTGTTCAAGCAACTGAAAGTGCCAGAGCTTCAAAAAGTGTGTTTGTGACCTTTAAAGGAGTGGAAAAAAGGATCCTAGGGGGTTAAAGGGGATGGGGGCCATAACCTACGGACATCTCAGTACAACAGAAAGCAGAGCTCCTAGCTCCTGTACTCAACCAGGGGTTCCATGGTGTAATGGTTAGCACTCTGGACTCTGAATCCAGCGATCCGAGTTCAAATCTCGGTGGGACCTTCTGTGGAGACTCACGCTTCATTTATTTGTGGAAAATCAATATGTGTCTTATGGCCACTGATACCATAAGCTGGTGATTACGTGGCTGGTTGTGGATTTAGTGAGCGTGGCTTATTATAAGCATGCTGCTCAGGGCCATCCCATTGCCAGGCGCTAAGCCGTGATGCAGAGAGCTCTATTAAAAGAAAATATCTGAAGCCCTAAGTATTTTTACCAGGAGCAGGAAAGGAATGCCAAGTGGTCCTCGTTAGTATAGTGGTGAGTATCCCCGCCTGTCACGCGGGAGACCGGGGTTCGATTCCCCGACGGGGAGAAACATCTTTCTTTTCTACCCAGTTACCCACGCACCTCTCTGGTGCTGGACATCTTAAGTCCTTGTAATGCTCTTTCCAGAAGAAAGTGTTTGCTCGGGTTTGCTGTACATGGCAATTGGGGAAAGTCATCTCATGGCCACCCTGCACAACACCAGCTTTGTCACAGTTTCAGAGGTCACGAATGCTTCAGACCACCTCTGCAATTTAACTCTGGCTTTTCCCTGTGGCCCTAAGTGCCTTTACCAGGAGGAGGGGCGGCGGCGGCGGCAGCCGCAAGAAGCACTACATGGCCATTGTGGTCCTCGTTAGTATAGTGGTGAGTATCCCCGCCTGTCACGCGGGAGACCGGGGTTCAATTCCCCGACGGGGAGAAACGATTTTCTTTTCTTTTCGGGGAATGAGATGGAACAGCCAGCATCAAAGACAGGTCCCAGCTGGGAAAAGGGAATGCTCTTGCTGGACAAATTCTCATCAAGGCCTGAGAAAATGGGATGATGACAAGGGAAGGCCCAATCAGTTCTTAATAGCGTGGAAAGTGCAGAGATTTGAATCTCAATAGAACTTACCCTGGGACCAACTCCTGAACATGTTGCATACCGGGGGAGAGAGAGTCGAAAAGACCTCTCCAAGGCCAAAGCTGCATACTCTGCTGTATGTTAGCCTGGTGTTGGGCTTTAGGAGAGATGGAGTGATCTGTGAAGAGCACACTGGGCTCTCTGGCCTACTCCGGTCTACCGCATGCCTCATTTCATCTTGAGAGTTTCACCGTCTTTTCATGTTAAACAAGTCATGGTGTTTCTGGATCCCTCTTTGAAAAATCACCATACACCTGATGGAGAAAATCTCCCAAAAGGCTTTTTTGTTCAAGCAACTGAAAGTGCCAGAGCTTCAAAAAGTGTGTTTGTGACCTTTAAAGGAGTCGAAAAAAGGATCATCCAGCCTCATCCACAACCATAGTCACCTGGTTAGATACAACAATCCTGAGGGCTTAAAGCGGAGTTCCCGGGCACGAAAATTTTTTTTCAGTGAACATACCCCCGGGACAGTCAGGGCTAGTACATTCCACAATGGCTAGCCTCTGATCTGTCCCGGGTCGCACTTACCTACAAGAAGAAATACTCACTTTTAAAATTTCTTCTCCAGCGTTGCCATCTCTGTTGTGGGCAGCTGAAGCCAGCGCAATCCTCTTCTGCATCCTCTTCCGCGTCTGGGGAAAAGTTTATAGACTGGCTGGTCCTAGGGGGTGAAAGGGAACGGGGGCATAACCTACGGACATCTAAGTACTGTAGAAAGCAGAGTGTAGAGTGCTTGCACTGGCCAAGGGGTTCCATGGTGTAATGGTTAGCACTCTGGACTTTGAATCCAGTGATCCGAGTTCAAATCTCGGTGGAACCTATTGTGGAGAATCACGCTTCATTTCTTTGTGGAAAATCAGTATGTTTCTTATGGCCACTGATACCATAAGCTTCTGATTACATGGCTGGTTGTGGATTTAGTGAGCGTGGCTTATTATAAGCATGCTGCCCAGGGCCATCCCATTGCCAGGCGCTAACCCGTGATGCAGAGAGCTCTATTAAAAGAAAATATCTGCAGCCCTAAGTATTTTTACCAGGGGCAGGAAAAGGGTGGCAAGCGGTCCTCGTTAGTATAGTGGTGAGTATCCCCGCCTGTCACGCGGGAGACCGGGGTTCGATTCCCCGACGGGGAGAAGCGACTTTCTTTTCAACCCACTTACCCATGCGCCTCGCTGGACAGCTTAAGTCCTTGTAATGCTCTTTCCAGATGGAGAAAATCTCCCAAAAGGCTTTTTTGTTCAAGCAACTGAAAGTGCCAGAGCTTCAAAAAGTGTGTTTGTGACCTTTAAAGGAGTGGAAAAAAGGATCCTAGGGGGTTAAAGGGGATGGGGGCCATAACCTACGGACATCTCAGTACAACAGAAAGCAGAGCTCCTAGCTCCTGTACTCAACCAGGGGTTCCATGGTGTAATGGTTAGCACTCTGGACTCTGAATCCAGCGATCCGAGTTCAAATCTCGGTGGGACCTTCTGTGGAGACTCACGCTTCATTTATTTGTGGAAAATCAATATGTGTCTTATGGCCACTGATACCATAAGCTGGTGATTACGTGGCTGGTTGTGGATTTAGTGAGCGTGGCTTATTATAAGCATGCTGCTCAGGGCCATCCCATTGCCAGGCGCTAAGCCGTGATGCAGAGAGCTCTATTAAAAGAAAATATCTGAAGCCCTAAGTATTTTTACCAGGAGCAGGAAAGGAATGCCAAGTGGTCCTCGTTAGTATAGTGGTGAGTATCCCCGCCTGTCACGCGGGAGACCGGGGTTCGATTCCCCGACGGGGAGAAACATCTTTCTTTTCTACCCAGTTACCCACGCACCTCTCTGGTGCTGGACATCTTAAGTCCTTGTAATGCTCTTTCCAGAAGAAAGTGTTTGCTCGGGTTTGCTGTACATGGCAATTGGGGAAAGTCATCTCATGGCCACCCTGCACAACACCAGCTTTGTCACAGTTTCAGAGGTCACGAATGCTTCAGACCACCTCTGCAATTTAACTCTGGCTTTTCCCTGTGGCCCTAAGTGCCTTTACCAGGAGGAGGGGCGGCGGCGGCAGCCGCAGCCGCAAGAAGCACTACATGGCCATTGTGGTCCTCGTTAGTATAGTGGTGAGTATCCCCGCCTGTCACGCGGGAGACCGGGGTTCAATTCCCCGACGGGGAGAAACGATTTTCTTTTCTTTTCGGGGAATGAGATGGAACAGCCAGCATCAAAGACAGGTCCCAGCTGGGAAAAGGGAATGCTCTTGCTGGACAAATTCTCATCAAGGCCTGAGCAAATGGGATGATGACAAGGGAAGGCCCAATCAGTTCTTAATAGCGTGGAAAGTGCAGAGATTTGAATCTCAATAGAACTTACCCTGGGACCAACTCCTGAACATGTTGCATACCGGGGGAGAGAGAGTCGAAAAGACCTCTCCAAGGCCAAAGCTGCATACTCTGCTGTATGTTAGCCTGGTGTTGGGCTTTAGGAGAGATGGAGTGATCTGTGAAGAGCACACTGGGCTCTCTGGCCTACTCCGGTCTACCGCATGCCTCATTTCATCTTGAGAGTTTCACCGTCTTTTCATGTTAAACAAGTCATGGTGTTTCTGGATCCCTCTTTGAAAAATCACCATACCCCTGATGGAGAAAATCTCCCAAAAGGCTTTTTTGTTCAAGCAACTGAAAGTGCCAGAGCTTCAAAAAGTGTGTTTGTGACCTTTAAAGGAGTCGAAAAAAGGATCATCCAGCCTCATCCACAACCATAGTCACCTGGTTAGATACAACAATCCTGAGGGCTTAAAGCGGAGTTCCCGGGCACGAAAATTTTTTTTCAGTGAACATACCCCCGGGACAGTCAGGGCTAGTACATTCCACAATGGCTAGCCTCTGATCTGTCCCGGGTCGCACTTACCTACAAGAAGAAATACTCACTTTTAAAATTTCTTCTCCAGCGTTGCCATCTCTGTTGTGGGCAGCTGAAGCCAGCGCAATCCTCTTCTGCATCCTCTTCCGCGTCTGGGGAAAAGTTTATAGACTGGCTGGTCCTAGGGGGTGAAAGGGAACGGGGGCATAACCTACGGACATCTAAGTACTGTAGAAAGCAGAGTGTAGAGTGCTTGCACTGGCCAAGGGGTTCCATGGTGTAATGGTTAGCACTCTGGACTTTGAATCCAGTGATCCGAGTTCAAATCTCGGTGGAACCTATTGTGGAGAATCACGCTTCATTTCTTTGTGGAAAATCAGTATGTTTCTTATGGCCACTGATACCATAAGCTTCTGATTACATGGCTGGTTGTGGATTTAGTGAGCGTGGCTTATTATAAGCATGCTGCCCAGGGCCATCCCATTGCCAGGCGCTAACCCGTGATGCAGAGAGCTCTATTAAAAGAAAATATCTGCAGCCCTAAGTATTTTTACCAGGGGCAGGAAAAGGGTGGCAAGCGGTCCTCGTTAGTATAGTGGTGAGTATCCCCGCCTGTCACGCGGGAGACCGGGGTTCGATTCCCCGACGGGGAGAAGCGACTTTCTTTTCAACCCACTTACCCATGCGCCTCGCTGGACAGCTTAAGTCCTTGTAATGCTCTTTCCAGATGGAGAAAATCTCCCAAAAGGCTTTTTTGTTCAAGCAACTGAAAGTGCCAGAGCTTCAAAAAGTGTGTTTGTGACCTTTAAAGGAGTGGAAAAAAGGATCCTAGGGGGTTAAAGGGGATGGGGGCCATAACCTACGGACATCTCAGTACAACAGAAAGCAGAGCTCCTAGCTGCTGTACTCAACCAGGGGTTCCATGGTGTAATGGTTAGCACTCTGGACTCTGAATCCAGCGATCCGAGTTCAAATCTCGGTGGGACCTTCTGTGGAGACTCACGCTTCATTTATTTGTGGAAAATCAATATGTGTCTTATGGCCACTGATACCATAAGCTGGTGATTACGTGGCTGGTTGTGGATTTAGTGAGCGTGGCTTATTATAAGCATGCTGCTCAGGGCCATCCCATTGCCAGGCGCTAAGCCGTGATGCAGAGAGCTCTATTAAAAGAAAATATCTGAAGCCCTAAGTATTTTTACCAGGAGCAGGAAAGGAATGCCAAGTGGTCCTCGTTAGTATAGTGGTGAGTATCCCCGCCTGTCACGCGGGAGACCGGGGTTCGATTCCCCGACGGGGAGAAACATCTTTCTTTTCTACCCAGTTACCCACGCACCTCTCTGGTGCTGGACATCTTAAGTCCTTGTAATGCTCTTTCCAGAAGAAAGTGTTTGCTCGGGTTTGCTGTACATGGCAATTGGGGAAAGTCATCTCATGGCCACCCTGCACAACACCAGCTTTGTCACAGTTTCAGAGGTCACGAATGCTTCAGACCACCTCTGCAATTTAACTCTGGCTTTTCCCTGTGGCCCTAAGTGCCTTTACCAGGAGGAGGGGCGGCGGCGGCAGCCGCAAGAAGCACTACATGGCCATTGTGGTCCTCGTTAGTATAGTGGTGAGTATCCCCGCCTGTCACGCGGGAGACCGGGGTTCAATTCCCCGACGGGGAGAAACGATTTTCTTTTCTTTTCGGGGAATGAGATGGAACAGCCAGCATCAAAGACAGGTCCCAGCTGGGAAAAGGGAATGCTCTTGCTGGACAAATTCTCATCAAGGCCTGAGAAAATGGGATGATGACAAGGGAAGGCCCAATCAGTTCTTAATAGCGTGGAAAGTGCAGAGATTTGAATCTCAATAGAACTTACCCTGGGACCAACTCCTGAACATGTTGCATACCGGGGGAGAGAGAGTCGAAAAGACCTCTCCAAGGCCAAAGCTGCATACTCTGCTGTATGTTAGCCTGGTGTTGGGCTTTAGGAGAGATGGAGTGATCTGTGAAGAGCACACTGGGCTCTCTGGCCTACTCCGGTCTACCGCATGCCTCATTTCATCTTGAGAGTTTCACCGTCTTTTCATGTTAAACAAGTCATGGTGTTTCTGGATCCCTCTTTGAAAAATCACCATACCCCTGATGGAGAAAATCTCCCAAAAGGCTTTTTTGTTCAAGCAACTGAAAGTGCCAGAGCTTCAAAAAGTGTGTTTGTGACCTTTAAAGGAGTCGAAAAAAGGATCATCCAGCCTCATCCACAACCATAGTCACCTGGTTAGATACAACAATCCTGAGGGCTTAAAGCGGAGTTCCCGGGCACGAAAATTTTTTTTCAGTGAACATACCCCCGGGACAGTCAGGGCTAGTACATTCCACAATGGCTAGCCTCTGATCTGTCCCGGGTCGCACTTACCTACAAGAAGAAATACTCACTTTTAAAATTTCTTCTCCAGCGTTGCCATCTCTGTTGTGGGCAGCTGAAGCCAGCGCAATCCTCTTCTGCATCCTCTTCCGCGTCTGGGGAAAAGTTTATAGACTGGCTGGTCCTAGGGGGTGAAAGGGAACGGGGGCATAACCTAAGGACATCTAAGTACTGTAGAAAGCAATGTGAAAAAACAAAAATTAAACCCGCGCTACACAACGTGAGAATTTAAATAAAGATAAATGCAATATTAGGCAGCTGCTGCAGACACTAAGAAAGTCTTAGGAAAATATGATGAAAACGAAATTATGCAGCGCTAGCTCAAAACAAAGTGTTAAGTGCTGTGATATAAATACAATAATCAGTATGATCAAATATAAAAAAAGTGCTAAGTGCTTATAAATATCTGAACAGTAACAGATAAATATATAATTAAATATGATAGTGCACAATAAATAAGTGGTTGAAAATAGTCCAAATAAATATTCAGTGCTTGAAAAAATCCTTATAGTGATCCAATTGAAGTGCCAAGGTGCCAAATAATTAAGGTGCTTGCAGTGTGATATGGTGCCCCTCAAGGTTCCCCACTCACCAGATTGCAGATAATCATAGACCTTCAAAGTTATTGCACATTGCCCGGGATCTTTACAGGACCAGAACTTCTCCTATGTAGCCTTGAAAATTGTTTTGGGTCAGCTTCCGCAAACAAACATGGCAGCAGAAGCCATGTGCTCACATCTGTTGGCCTACAGATGTGAGCACATGGCTTCTGCTGCCATGTTTGTTTGCGGAAGCTGACCCAAAACAATTTTCAAGGCTACATAGGAGAAGTTCTGGTCCTGTAAAGATCCCGGGCAATGTGCAATAACTTTGAAGGTCTATGATTATCTGCAATCTGGTGAGTGGGGAACCTTGAGGGGCACCATATCACACTGCAAGCACCTTAATTATTTGGCACCTTGGCACTTCAATTGGATCACTATAAGGATTTTTTCAAGCACTGAATATTTATTTGGACTATTTTCAACCACTTATTTATTGTGCACTATCATATTTAATTATATATTTATCTGTTACTGTTCAGATATTTATAAGCACTTAGCACTTTTTTTTATATTTGATCATACTGATTATTGTATTTATATCACAGCACTTAACACTTTGTTTTGAGCTAGCGCTGCATAATTTCGTTTTCATCAACACTGTAGAAAGCAGAGTGTAGAGTGCTTGCACTGGCCAAGGGGTTCCATGGTGTAATGGTTAGCACTCTGGACTTTGAATCCAGTGATCCGAGTTCAAATCTCGGTGGAACCTATTGTGGAGAATCACGCTTCATTTCTTTGTGGAAAATCAGTATGTTTCTTATGGCCACTGATACCATAAGCTTCTGATTACATGGCTGGTTGTGGATTTAGTGAGCGTGGCTTATTATAAGCATGCTGCCCAGGGCCATCCCATTGCCAGGCGCTAACCCGTGATGCAGAGAGCTCTATTAAAAGAAAATATCTGCAGCCCTAAGTATTTTTACCAGGGGCAGGAAAAGGGTGGCAAGCGGTCCTCGTTAGTATAGTGGTGAGTATCCCCGCCTGTCACGCGGGAGACCGGGGTTCGATTCCCCGACGGGGAGAAGCGACTTTCTTTTCAACCCACTTACCCATGCGCCTCGCTGGACAGCTTAAGTCCTTGTAATGCTCTTTCCAGATGGAGAAAATCTCCCAAAAGGCTTTTTTGTTCAAGCAACTGAAAGTGCCAGAGCTTCAAAAAGTGTGTTTGTGACCTTTAAAGGAGTGGAAAAAAGGATCCTAGGGGGTTAAAGGGGATGGGGGCCATAACCTACGGACATCTCAGTACAACAGAAAGCAGAGCTCCTAGCTCCTGTACTCAACCAGGGGTTCCATGGTGTAATGGTTAGCACTCTGGACTCTGAATCCAGCGATCCGAGTTCAAATCTCGGTGGGACCTTCTGTGGAGACTCACGCTTCATTTATTTGTGGAAAATCAATATGTGTCTTATGGCCACTGATACCATAAGCTGGTGATTACGTGGCTGGTTGTGGATTTAGTGAGCGTGGCTTATTATAAGCATGCTGCTCAGGGCCATCCCATTGCCAGGCGCTAAGCCGTGATGCAGAGAGCTCTATTAAAAGAAAATATCTGAAGCCCTAAGTATTTTTACCAGGAGCAGGAAAGGAATGCCAAGTGGTCCTCGTTAGTATAGTGGTGAGTATCCCCGCCTGTCACGCGGGAGACCGGGGTTCGATTCCCCGACGGGGAGAAACATCTTTCTTTTCTACCCAGTTACCCACGCACCTCTCTGGTGCTGGACATCTTAAGTCCTTGTAATGCTCTTTCCAGAAGAAAGTGTTTGCTCGGGTTTGCTGTACATGGCAATTGGGGAAAGTCATCTCATGGCCACCCTGCACAACACCAGCTTTGTCACAGTTTCAGAGGTCACGAATGCTTCAGACCACCTCTGCAATTTAACTCTGGCTTTTCCCTGTGGCCCTAAGTGCCTTTACCAGGAGGAGGGGCGGCGGCGGCAGCCGCAAGAAGCACTACATGGCCATTGTGGTCCTCGTTAGTATAGTGGTGAGTATCCCCGCCTGTCACGCGGGAGACCGGGGTTCAATTCCCCGACGGGGAGAAACGATTTTCTTTTCTTTTCGGGGAATGAGATGGAACAGCCAGCATCAAAGACAGGTCCCAGCTGGGAAAAGGGAATGCTCTTGCTGGACAAATTCTCATCAAGGCCTGAGCAAATGGGATGATGACAAGGGAAGGCCCAATCAGTTCTTAATAGCGTGGAAAGTGCAGAGATTTGAATCTCAATAGAACTTACCCTGGGACCAACTCCTGAACATGTTGCATACCGGGGGAGAGAGAGTCGAAAAGACCTCTCCAAGGCCAAAGCTGCATACTCTGCTGTATGTTAGCCTGGTGTTGGGCTTTAGGAGAGATGGAGTGATCTGTGAAGAGCACACTGGGCTCTCTGGCCTACTCCGGTCTACCGCATGCCTCATTTCATCTTGAGAGTTTCACCGTCTTTTCATGTTAAACAAGTCATGGTGTTTCTGGATCCCTCTTTGAAAAATCACCATACCCCTGATGGAGAAAATCTCCCAAAAGGCTTTTTTGTTCAAGCAACTGAAAGTGCCAGAGCTTCAAAAAGTGTGTTTGTGACCTTTAAAGGAGTCGAAAAAAGGATCATCCAGCCTCATCCACAACCATAGTCACCTGGTTAGATACAACAATCCTGAGGGCTTAAAGCGGAGTTCCCGGGCACGAAAATTTTTTTTCAGTGAACATACCCCCGGGACAGTCAGGGCTAGTACATTCCACAATGGCTAGCCTCTGATCTGTCCCGGGTCGCACTTACCTACAAGAAGAAATACTCACTTTTAAAATTTCTTCTCCAGCGTTGCCATCTCTGTTGTGGGCAGCTGAAGCCAGCGCAATCCTCTTCTGCATCCTCTTCCGCGTCTGGGGAAAAGTTTATAGACTGGCTGGTCCTAGGGGGTGAAAGGGAACGGGGGCATAACCTACGGACATCTAAGTACTGTAGAAAGCAGAGTGTAGAGTGCTTGCACTGGCCAAGGGGTTCCATGGTGTAATGGTTAGCACTCTGGACTTTGAATCCAGTGATCCGAGTTCAAATCTCGGTGGAACCTATTGTGGAGAATCACGCTTCATTTCTTTGTGGAAAATCAGTATGTTTCTTATGGCCACTGATACCATAAGCTTCTGATTACATGGCTGGTTGTGGATTTAGTGAGCGTGGCTTATTATAAGCATGCTGCCCAGGGCCATCCCATTGCCAGGCGCTAACCCGTGATGCAGAGAGCTCTATTAAAAGAAAATATCTGCAGCCCTAAGTATTTTTACCAGGGGCAGGAAAAGGGTGGCAAGCGGTCCTCGTTAGTATAGTGGTGAGTATCCCCGCCTGTCACGCGGGAGACCGGGGTTCGATTCCCCGACGGGGAGAAGCGACTTTCTTTTCAACCCACTTACCCATGCGCCTCGCTGGACAGCTTAAGTCCTTGTAATGCTCTTTCCAGATGGAGAAAATCTCCCAAAAGGCTTTTTTGTTCAAGCAACTGAAAGTGCCAGAGCTTCAAAAAGTGTGTTTGTGACCTTTAAAGGAGTGGAAAAAAGGATCCTAGGGGGTTAAAGGGGATGGGGGCCATAACCTACGGACATCTCAGTACAACAGAAAGCAGAGCTCCTAGCTCCTAGCTCCTGTACTCAACCAGGGGTTCCATGGTGTAATGGTTAGCACTCTGGACTCTGAATCCAGCGATCCGAGTTCAAATCTCGGTGGGACCTTCTGTGGAGACTCACGCTTCATTTATTTGTGGAAAATCAATATGTGTCTTATGGCCACTGATACCATAAGCTGGTGATTACGTGGCTGGTTGTGGATTTAGTGAGCGTGGCTTATTATAAGCATGCTGCTCAGGGCCATCCCATTGCCAGGCGCTAAGCCGTGATGCAGAGAGCTCTATTAAAAGAAAATATCTGAAGCCCTAAGTATTTTTACCAGGAGCAGGAAAGGAATGCCAAGTGGTCCTCGTTAGTATAGTGGTGAGTATCCCCGCCTGTCACGCGGGAGACCGGGGTTCGATTCCCCGACGGGGAGAAACATCTTTCTTTTCTACCCAGTTACCCACGCACCTCTCTGGTGCTGGACATCTTAAGTCCTTGTAATGCTCTTTCCAGAAGAAAGTGTTTGCTCGGGTTTGCTGTACATGGCAATTGGGGAAAGTCATCTCATGGCCACCCTGCACAACACCAGCTTTGTCACAGTTTCAGAGGTCACGAATGCTTCAGACCACCTCTGCAATTTAACTCTGGCTTTTCCCTGTGGCCCTAAGTGCCTTTACCAGGAGGAGGGGCGGCGGCGGCGGCGGCGGCGGCGGCAGCCGCAAGAAGCACTACATGGCCATTGTGGTCCTCGTTAGTATAGTGGTGAGTATCCCCGCCTGTCACGCGGGAGACCGGGGTTCAATTCCCCGACGGGGAGAAACGATTTTCTTTTCTTTTCGGGGAATGAGATGGAACAGCCAGCATCAAAGACAGGTCCCAGCTGGGAAAAGGGAATGCTCTTGCTGGACAAATTCTCATCAAGGCCTGAGAAAATGGGATGATGACAAGGGAAGGCCCAATCAGTTCTTAATAGCGTGGAAAGTGCAGAGATTTGAATCTCAATAGAACTTACCCTGGGACCAACTCCTGAACATGTTGCATACCGGGGGAGAGAGAGTCGAAAAGACCTCTCCAAGGCCAAAGCTGCATACTCTGCTGTATGTTAGCCTGGTGTTGGGCTTTAGGAGAGATGGAGTGATCTGTGAAGAGCACACTGGGCTCTCTGGCCTACTCCGGTCTACCGCATGCCTCATTTCATCTTGAGAGTTTCACCGTCTTTTCATGTTAAACAAGTCATGGTGTTTCTGGATCCCTCTTTGAAAAATCACCATACCCCTGATGGAGAAAATCTCCCAAAAGGCTTTTTTGTTCAAGCAACTGAAAGTGCCAGAGCTTCAAAAAGTGTGTTTGTGACCTTTAAAGGAGTCGAAAAAAGGATCATCCAGCCTCATCCACAACCATAGTCACCTGGTTAGATACAACAATCCTGAGGGCTTAAAGCGGAGTTCCCGGGCACGAAAATTTTTTTTCAGTGAACATACCCCCGGGACAGTCAGGGCTAGTACATTCCACAATGGCTAGCCTCTGATCTGTCCCGGGTCGCACTTACCTACAAGAAGAAATACTCACTTTTAAAATTTCTTCTCCAGCGTTGCCATCTCTGTTGTGGGCAGCTGAAGCCAGCGCAATCCTCTTCTGCATCCTCTTCCGCGTCTGGGGAAAAGTTTATAGACTGGCTGGTCCTAGGGGGTGAAAGGGAACGGGGGCATAACCTACGGACATCTAAGTACTGTAGAAAGCAGAGTGTAGAGTGCTTGCACTGGCCAAGGGGTTCCATGGTGTAATGGTTAGCACTCTGGACTTTGAATCCAGTGATCCGAGTTCAAATCTCGGTGGAACCTATTGTGGAGAATCACGCTTCATTTCTTTGTGGAAAATCAGTATGTTTCTTATGGCCACTGATACCATAAGCTTCTGATTACATGGCTGGTTGTGGATTTAGTGAGCGTGGCTTATTATAAGCATGCTGCCCAGGGCCATCCCATTGCCAGGCGCTAACCCGTGATGCAGAGAGCTCTATTAAAAGAAAATATCTGCAGCCCTAAGTATTTTTACCAGGGGCAGGAAAAGGGTGGCAAGCGGTCCTCGTTAGTATAGTGGTGAGTATCCCCGCCTGTCACGCGGGAGACCGGGGTTCGATTCCCCGACGGGGAGAAGCGACTTTCTTTTCAACCCACTTACCCATGCGCCTCGCTGGACAGCTTAAGTCCTTGTAATGCTCTTTCCAGATGGAGAAAATCTCCCAAAAGGCTTTTTTGTTCAAGCAACTGAAAGTGCCAGAGCTTCAAAAAGTGTGTTTGTGACCTTTAAAGGAGTGGAAAAAAGGATCCTAGGGGGTTAAAGGGGATGGGGGCCATAACCTACGGACATCTCAGTACAACAGAAAGCAGAGCTCCTAGCTCCTGTACTCAACCAGGGGTTCCATGGTGTAATGGTTAGCACTCTGGACTCTGAATCCAGCGATCCGAGTTCAAATCTCGGTGGGACCTTCTGTGGAGACTCACGCTTCATTAATTTGTGGAAAATCAATATGTGTCTTATGGCCACTGATACCATAAGCTGGTGATTACGTGGCTGGTTGTGGATTTAGTGAGCGTGGCTTATTATAAGCATGCTGCTCAGGGCCATCCCATTGCCAGGCGCTAAGCCGTGATGCAGAGAGCTCTATTAAAAGAAAATATCTGAAGCCCTAAGTATTTTTACCAGGAGCAGGAAAGGAATGCCAAGTGGTCCTCGTTAGTATAGTGGTGAGTATCCCCGCCTGTCACGCGGGAGACCGGGGTTCGATTCCCCGACGGGGAGAAACATCTTTCTTTTCTACCCAGTTACCCACGCACCTCTCTGGTGCTGGACATCTTAAGTCCTTGTAATGCTCTTTCCAGAAGAAAGTGTTTGCTCGGGTTTGCTGTACATGGCAATTGGGGAAAGTCATCTCATGGCCACCCTGCACAACACCAGCTTTGTCACAGTTTCAGAGGTCACGAATGCTTCAGACCACCTCTGCAATTTAACTCTGGCTTTTCCCTGTGGCCCTAAGTGCCTTTACCAGGAGGAGGGGCGGCGGCAGCCGCAAGAAGCACTACATGGCCATTGTGGTCCTCGTTAGTATAGTGGTGAGTATCCCCGCCTGTCACGCGGGAGACCGGGGTTCAATTCCCCGACGGGGAGAAACGATTTTCTTTTCTTTTCGGGGAATGAGATGGAACAGCCAGCATCAAAGACAGGTCCCAGCTGGGAAAAGGGAATGCTCTTGCTGGACAAATTCTCATCAAGGCCTGAGCAAATGGGATGATGACAAGGGAAGGCCCAATCAGTTCTTAATAGCGTGGAAAGTGCAGAGATTTGAATCTCAATAGAACTTACCCTGGGACCAACTCCTGAACATGTTGCATACCGGGGGAGAGAGAGTCGAAAAGACCTCTCCAAGGCCAAAGCAGCATACTCTGCTGTATGTTAGCCTGGTGTTGGGCTTTAGGAGAGATGGAGTGATCTGTGAAGAGCACACTGGGCTCTCTGGCCTACTCCGGTCTACCGCATGCCTCATTTCATCTTGAGAGTTTCACCGTCTTTTCATGTTAAACAAGTCATGGTGTTTCTGGATCCCTCTTTGAAAAATCACCATACCCCTGATGGAGAAAATCTCCCAAAAGGCTTTTTTGTTCAAGCAACTGAAAGTGCCAGAGCTTCAAAAAGTGTGTTTGTGACCTTTAAAGGAGTCGAAAAAAGGATCATCCAGCCTCATCCACAACCATAGTCACCTGGTTAGATACAACAATCCTGAGGGCTTAAAGCGGAGTTCCCGGGCACGAAAATTTTTTTTCAGTGAACATACCCCCGGGACAGTCAGGGCTAGTACATTCCACAATGGCTAGCCTCTGATCTGTCCCGGGTCGCACTTACCTACAAGAAGAAATACTCACTTTTAAAATTTCTTCTCCAGCGTTGCCATCTCTGTTGTGGGCAGCTGAAGCCAGCGCAATCCTCTTCTGCATCCTCTTCCGCGTCTGGGGAAAAGTTTATAGACTGGCTGGTCCTAGGGGGTGAAAGGGAACGGGGGCATAACCTACGGACATCTAAGTACTGTAGAAAGCAGAGTGTAGAGTGCTTGCACTGGCCAAGGGGTTCCATGGTGTAATGGTTAGCACTCTGGACTTTGAATCCAGTGATCCGAGTTCAAATCTCGGTGGAACCTATTGTGGAGAATCACGCTTCATTTCTTTGTGGAAAATCAGTATGTTTCTTATGGCCACTGATACCATAAGCTTCTGATTACATGGCTGGTTGTGGATTTAGTGAGCGTGGCTTATTATAAGCATGCTGCCCAGGGCCATCCCATTGCCAGGCGCTAACCCGTGATGCAGAGAGCTCTATTAAAAGAAAATATCTGCAGCCCTAAGTATTTTTACCAGGGGCAGGAAAAGGGTGGCAAGCGGTCCTCGTTAGTATAGTGGTGAGTATCCCCGCCTGTCACGCGGGAGACCGGGGTTCGATTCCCCGACGGGGAGAAGCGACTTTCTTTTCAACCCATGCGCCTCGCTGGACAGCTTAAGTCCTTGTAATGCTCTTTCCAGATGGAGAAAATCTCCCAAAAGGCTTTTTTGTTCAAGCAACTGAAAGTGCCAGAGCTTCAAAAAGTGTGTTTGTGACCTTTAAAGGAGTGGAAAAAAGGATCCTAGGGGGTTAAAGGGGATGGGGGCCATAACCTACGGACATCTCAGTACAACAGAAAGCAGAGCTCCTAGCTCCTGTACTCAACCAGGGGTTCCATGGTGTAATGGTTAGCACTCTGGACTCTGAATCCAGCGATCCGAGTTCAAATCTCGGTGGGACCTTCTGTGGAGACTCACGCTTCATTTATTTGTGGAAAATCAATATGTGTCTTATGGCCACTGATACCATAAGCTGGTGATTACGTGGCTGGTTGTGGATTTAGTGAGCGTGGCTTATTATAAGCATGCTGCTCAGGGCCATCCCATTGCCAGGCGCTAAGCCGTGATGCAGAGAGCTCTATTAAAAGAAAATATCTGAAGCCCTAAGTATTTTTACCAGGAGCAGGAAAGGAATGCCAAGTGGTCCTCGTTAGTATAGTGGTGAGTATCCCCGCCTGTCACGCGGGAGACCGGGGTTCGATTCCCCGACGGGGAGAAACATCTTTCTTTTCTACCCAGTTACCCACGCACCTCTCTGGTGCTGGACATCTTAAGTCCTTGTAATGCTCTTTCCAGAAGAAAGTGTTTGCTCGGGTTTGCTGTACATGGCAATTGGGGAAAGTCATCTCATGGCCACCCTGCACAACACCAGCTTTGTCACAGTTTCAGAGGTCACGAATGCTTCAGACCACCTCTGCAATTTAACTCTGGCTTTTCCCTGTGGCCCTAAGTGCCTTTACCAGGAGGAGGGGCGGCGGCGGCAGCCGCAAGAAGCACTACATGGCCATTGTGGTCCTCGTTAGTATAGTGGTGAGTATCCCCGCCTGTCACGCGGGAGACCGGGGTTCAATTCCCCGACGGGGAGAAACGATTTTCTTTTCTTTTCGGGGAATGAGATGGAACAGCCAGCATCAAAGACAGGTCCCAGCTGGGAAAAGGGAATGCTCTTGCTGGACAAATTCTCATCAAGGCCTGAGCAAATGGGATGATGACAAGGGAAGGCCCAATCAGTTCTTAATAGCGTGGAAAGTGCAGAGATTTGAATCTCAATAGAACTTACCCTGGGACCAACTCCTGAACATGTTGCATACCGGGGGAGAGAGAGTCGAAAAGACCTCTCCAAGGCCAAAGCTGCATACTCTGCTGTATGTTAGCCTGGTGTTGGGCTTTAGGAGAGATGGAGTGATCTGTGAAGAGCACACTGGGCTCTCTGGCCTACTCCGGTCTACCGCATGCCTCATTTCATCTTGAGAGTTTCACCGTCTTTTCATGTTAAACAAGTCATGGTGTTTCTGGATCCCTCTTTGAAAAATCACCATACCCCTGATGGAGAAAATCTCCCAAAAGGCTTTTTTGTTCAAGCAACTGAAAGTGCCAGAGCTTCAAAAAGTGTGTTTGTGACCTTTAAAGGAGTCGAAAAAAGGATCATCCAGCCTCATCCACAACCATAGTCACCTGGTTAGATACAACAATCCTGAGGGCTTAAAGCGGAGTTCCCGGGCACGAAAATTTTTTTTCAGTGAACATACCCCCGGGACAGTCAGGGCTAGTACATTCCACAATGGCTAGCCTCTGATCTGTCCCGGGTCGCACTTACCTACAAGAAGAAATACTCACTTTTAAAATTTCTTCTCCAGCGTTGCCATCTCTGTTGTGGGCAGCTGAAGCCAGCGCAATCCTCTTCTGCATCCTCTTCCGCGTCTGGGGAAAAGTTTATAGACTGGCTGGTCCTAGGGGGTGAAAGGGAACGGGGGCATAACCTACGGACATCTAAGTACTGTAGAAAGCAGAGTGTAGAGTGCTTGCACTGGCCAAGGGGTTCCATGGTGTAATGGTTAGCACTCTGGACTTTGAATCCAGTGATCCGAGTTCAAATCTCGGTGGAACCTATTGTGGAGAATCACGCTTCATTTCTTTGTGGAAAATCAGTATGTTTCTTATGGCCACTGATACCATAAGCTTCTGATTACATGGCTGGTTGTGGATTTAGTGAGCGTGGCTTATTATAAGCATGCTGCCCAGGGCCATCCCATTGCCAGGCGCTAACCCGTGATGCAGAGAGCTCTATTAAAAGAAAATATCTGCAGCCCTAAGTATTTTTACCAGGGGCAGGAAAAGGGTGGCAAGCGGTCCTCGTTAGTATAGTGGTGAGTATCCCCGCCTGTCACGCGGGAGACCGGGGTTCGATTCCCCGACGGGGAGAAGCGACTTTCTTTTCAACCCACTTACCCATGCGCCTCGCTGGACAGCTTAAGTCCTTGTAATGCTCTTTCCAGATGGAGAAAATCTCCCAAAAGGCTTTTTTGTTCAAGCAACTGAAAGTGCCAGAGCTTCAAAAAGTGTGTTTGTGACCTTTAAAGGAGTGGAAAAAAGGATCCTAGGGGGTTAAAGGGGATGGGGGCCATAACCTACGGACATCTCAGTACAACAGAAAGCAGAGCTCCTAGCTCCTAGCTCCTGTACTCAACCAGGGGTTCCATGGTGTAATGGTTAGCACTCTGGACTCTGAATCCAGCGATCCGAGTTCAAATCTCGGTGGGACCTTCTGTGGAGACTCACGCTTCATTTATTTGTGGAAAATCAATATATGTCTTATGGCCACTGATACCATAAGCTGGTGATTACGTGGCTGGTTGTGGATTTAGTGAGCGTGGCTTATTATAAGCATGCTGCTCAGGGCCATCCCATTGCCAGGCGCTAAGCCGTGATGCAGAGAGCTCTATTAAAAGAAAATATCTGAAGCCCTAAGTATTTTTACCAGGAGCAGGAAAGGAATGCCAAGTGGTCCTCGTTAGTATAGTGGTGAGTATCCCCGCCTGTCACGCGGGAGACCGGGGTTCGATTCCCCGACGGGGAGAAACATCTTTCTTTTCTACCCAGTTACCCACGCACCTCTCTGGTGCTGGACATCTTAAGTCCTTGTAATGCTCTTTCCAGAAGAAAGTGTTTGCTCGGGTTTGCTGTACATGGCAATTGGGGAAAGTCATCTCATGGCCACCCTGCACAACACCAGCTTTGTCACAGTTTCAGAGGTCACGAATGCTTCAGACCACCTCTGCAATTTAACTCTGGCTTTTCCCTGTGGCCCTAAGTGCCTTTACCAGGAGGAGGGGCGGCGGCGGCAGCCGCAAGAAGCACTACATGGCCATTGTGGTCCTCGTTAGTATAGTGGTGAGTATCCCCGCCTGTCACGCGGGAGACCGGGGTTCAATTCCCCGACGGGGAGAAACGATTTTCTTTTCTTTTCGGGGAATGAGATGGAACAGCCAGCATCAAAGACAGGTCCCAGCTGGGAAAAGGGAATGCTCTTGCTGGACAAATTCTCATCAAGGCCTGAGAAAATGGGATGATGACAAGGGAAGGCCCAATCAGTTCTTAATAGCGTGGAAAGTGCAGAGATTTGAATCTCAATAGAACTTACCCTGGGACCAACTCCTGAACATGTTGCATACCGGGGGAGAGAGAGTCGAAAAGACCTCTCCAAGGCCAAAGCTGCATACTCTGCTGTATGTTAGCCTGGTGTTGGGCTTTAGGAGAGATGGAGTGATCTGTGAAGAGCACACTGGGCTCTCTGGCCTACTCCGGTCTACCGCATGCCTCATTTCATCTTGAGAGTTTCACCGTCTTTTCATGTTAAACAAGTCATGGTGTTTCTGGATCCCTCTTTGAAAAATCACCATACCCCTGATGGAGAAAATCTCCCAAAAGGCTTTTTTGTTCAAGCAACTGAAAGTGCCAGAGCTTCAAAAAGTGTGTTTGTGACCTTTAAAGGAGTCGAAAAAAGGATCATCCAGCCTCATCCACAACCATAGTCACCTGGTTAGATACAACAATCCTGAGGGCTTAAAGCGGAGTTCCCGGGCACAAAATTTTTTTTTCAGTGAACATACCCCCGGGACAGTCAGGGCTAGTACATTCCACAATGGCTAGCCTCTGATCTGTCCCGGGTCGCACTTACCTACAAGAAGAAATACTCACTTTTAAAATTTCTTCTCCAGCGTTGCCATCTCTGTTGTGGGCAGCTGAAGCCAGCGCAATCCTCTTCTGCATCCTCTTCCGCGTCTGGGGAAAAGTTTATAGACTGGCTGGTCCTAGGGGGTGAAAGGGAACGGGGGCATAACCTACGGACATCTAAGTACTGTAGAAAGCAGAGTGTAGAGTGCTTGCACTGGCCAAGGGGTTCCATGGTGTAATGGTTAGCACTCTGGACTTTGAATCCAGTGATCCGAGTTCAAATCTCGGTGGAACCTATTGTGGAGAATCACGCTTCATTTCTTTGTGGAAAATCAGTATGTTTCTTATGGCCACTGATACCATAAGCTTCTGATTACATGGCTGGTTGTGGATTTAGTGAGCGTGGCTTATTATAAGCATGCTGCCCAGGGCCATCCCATTGCCAGGCGCTAACCCGTGATGCAGAGAGCTCTATTAAAAGAAAATATCTGCAGCCCTAAGTATTTTTACCAGGGGCAGGAAAAGGGTGGCAAGCGGTCCTCGTTAGTATAGTGGTGAGTATCCCCGCCTGTCACGCGGGAGACCGGGGTTCGATTCCCCGACGGGGAGAAGCGACTTTCTTTTCAACCCACTTACCCATGCGCCTCGCTGGACAGCTTAAGTCCTTGTAATGCTCTTTCCAGATGGAGAAAATCTCCCAAAAGGCTTTTTTGTTCAAGCAACTGAAAGTGCCAGAGCTTCAAAAAGTGTGTTTGTGACCTTTAAAGGAGTGGAAAAAAGGATCCTAGGGGGTTAAAGGGGATGGGGGCCATAACCTACGGACATCTCAGTACAACAGAAAGCAGAGCTCCTAGCTCCTGTACTCAACCAGGGGTTCCATGGTGTAATGGTTAGCACTCTGGACTCTGAATCCAGCGATCCGAGTTCAAATCTCGGTGGGACCTTCTGTGGAGACTCACGCTTCATTTATTTGTGGAAAATCAATATGTGTCTTATGGCCACTGATACCATAAGCTGGTGATTACGTGGCTGGTTGTGGATTTAGTGAGCGTGGCTTATTATAAGCATGCTGCTCAGGGCCATCCCATTGCCAGGCGCTAAGCCGTGATGCAGAGAGCTCTATTAAAAGAAAATATCTGAAGCCCTAAGTATTTTTACCAGGAGCAGGAAAGGAATGCCAAGTGGTCCTCGTTAGTATAGTGGTGAGTATCCCCGCCTGTCACGCGGGAGACCGGGGTTCGATTCCCCGACGGGGAGAAACATCTTTCTTTTCTACCCAGTTACCCACGCACCTCTCTGGTGCTGGACATCTTAAGTCCTTGTAATGCTCTTTCCAGAAGAAAGTGTTTGCTCGGGTTTGCTGTACATGGCAATTGGGGAAAGTCATCTCATGGCCACCCTGCACAACACCAGCTTTGTCACAGTTTCAGAGGTCACGAATGCTTCAGACCACCTCTGCAATTTAACTCTGGCTTTTCCCTGTGGCCCTAAGTGCCTTTACCAGGAGGAGGGGCGGCGGCGGCGGCGGCGGCGGCAGCCGCAAGAAGCACTACATGGCCATTGTGGTCCTCGTTAGTATAGTGGTGAGTATCCCCGCCTGTCACGCGGGAGACCGGGGTTCAATTCCCCGACGGGGAGAAACGATTTTCTTTTCTTTTCGGGGAATGAGATGGAACAGCCAGCATCAAAGACAGGTCCCAGCTGGGAAAAGGGAATGCTCTTGCTGGACAAATTCTCATCAAGGCCTGAGCAAATGGGATGATGACAAGGGAAGGCCCAATCAGTTCTTAATAGCGTGGAAAGTGCAGAGATTTGAATCTCAATAGAACTTACCCTGGGACCAACTCCTGAACATGTTGCATACCGGGGGAGAGAGAGTCGAAAAGACCTCTCCAAGGCCAAAGCTGCATACTCTGCTGTATGTTAGCCTGGTGTTGGGCTTTAGGAGAGATGGAGTGATCTGTGAAGAGCACACTGGGCTCTCTGGCCTACTCCGGTCTACCGCATGCCTCATTTCATCTTGAGAGTTTCACCGTCTTTTCATGTTAAACAAGTCATGGTGTTTCTGGATCCCTCTTTGAAAAATCACCATACCCCTGATGGAGAAAATCTCCCAAAAGGCTTTTTTGTTCAAGCAACTGAAAGTGCCAGAGCTTCAAAAAGTGTGTTTGTGACCTTTAAAGGAGTCGAAAAAAGGATCATCCAGCCTCATCCACAACCATAGTCACCTGGTTAGATACAACAATCCTGAGGGCTTAAAGCGGAGTTCCCGGGCACGAAAATTTTTTTTCAGTGAACATACCCCCGGGACAGTCAGGGCTAGTACATTCCACAATGGCTAGCCTCTGATCTGTCCCGGGTCGCACTTACCTACAAGAAGAAATACTCACTTTTAAAATTTCTTCTCCAGCGTTGCCATCTCTGTTGTGGGCAGCTGAAGCCAGCGCAATCCTCTTCTGCATCCTCTTCCGCGTCTGGGGAAAAGTTTATAGACTGGCTGGTCCTAGGGGGTGAAAGGGAACGGGGGCATAACCTACGGACATCTAAGTACTGTAGAAAGCAGAGTGTAGAGTGCTTGCACTGGCCAAGGGGTTCCATGGTGTAATGGTTAGCACTCTGGACTTTGAATCCAGTGATCCGAGTTCAAATCTCGGTGGAACCTATTGTGGAGAATCACGCTTCATTTCTTTGTGGAAAAGCAGTATGTTTCTTATGGCCACTGATACCATAAGCTTCTGATTACATGGCTGGTTGTGGATTTAGTGAGCGTGGCTTATTATAAGCATGCTGCCCAGGGCCATCCCATTGCCAGGCGCTAACCCGTGATGCAGAGAGCTCTATTAAAAGAAAATATCTGCAGCCCTAAGTATTTTTACCAGGGGCAGGAAAAGGGTGGCAAGCGGTCCTCGTTAGTATAGTGGTGAGTATCCCCGCCTGTCACGCGGGAGACCGGGGTTCGATTCCCCGACGGGGAGAAGCGACTTTCTTTTCAACCCACTTACCCATGCGCCTCGCTGGACAGCTTAAGTCCTTGTAATGCTCTTTCCAGATGGAGAAAATCTCCCAAAAGGCTTTTTTGTTCAAGCAACTGAAAGTGCCAGAGCTTCAAAAAGTGTGTTTGTGACCTTTAAAGGAGTGGAAAAAAGGATCCTAGGGGGTTAAAGGGGATGGGGGCCATAACCTACGGACATCTCAGTACAACAGAAAGCAGAGCTCCTAGCTCCTGTACTCAACCAGGGGTTCCATGGTGTAATGGTTAGCACTCTGGACTCTGAATCCAGCGATCCGAGTTCAAATCTCGGTGGGACCTTCTGTGGAGACTCACGCTTCATTTATTTGTGGAAAATCAATATGTGTCTTATGGCCACTGATACCATAAGCTGGTGATTACGTGGCTGGTTGTGGATTTAGTGAGCGTGGCTTATTATAAGCATGCTGCTCAGGGCCATCCCATTGCCAGGCGCTAAGCCGTGATGCAGAGAGCTCTATTAAAAGAAAATATCTGAAGCCCTAAGTATTTTTACCAGGAGCAGGAAAGGAATGCCAAGTGGTCCTCGTTAGTATAGTGGTGAGTATCCCCGCCTGTCACGCGGGAGACCGGGGTTCGATTCCCCGACGGGGAGAAACATCTTTCTTTTCTACCCAGTTACCCACGCACCTCTCTGGTGCTGGACATCTTAAGTCCTTGTAATGCTCTTTCCAGAAGAAAGTGTTTGCTCGGGTTTGCTGTACATGGCAATTGGGGAAAGTCATCTCATGGCCACCCTGCACAACACCAGCTTTGTCACAGTTTCAGAGGTCACGAATGCTTCAGACCACCTCTGCAATTTAACTCTGGCTTTTCCCTGTGGCCCTAAGTGCCTTTACCAGGAGGAGGGGCGGCGGCGGCGGCGGCAGCCGCAAGAAGCACTACATGGCCATTGTGGTCCTCGTTAGTATAGTGGTGAGTATCCCCGCCTGTCACGCGGGAGACCGGGGTTCAATTCCCCGACGGGGAGAAACGATTTTCTTTTCTTTTCGGGGAATGAGATGGAACAGCCAGCATCAAAGACAGGTCCCAGCTGGGAAAAGGGAATGCTCTTGCTGGACAAATTCTCATCAAGGCCTGAGCAAATGGGATGATGACAAGGGAAGGCCCAATCAGTTCTTAATAGCGTGGAAAGTGCAGAGATTTGAATCTCAATAGAACTTACCCTGGGACCAACTCCTGAACATGTTGCATACCGGGGGAGAGAGAGTCGAAAAGACCTCTCCAAGGCCAAAGCTGCATACTCTGCTGTATGTTAGCCTGGTGTTGGGCTTTAGGAGAGATGGAGTGATCTGTGAAGAGCACACTGGGCTCTCTGGCCTACTCCGGTCTACCGCATGCCTCATTTCATCTTGAGAGTTTCACCGTCTTTTCATGTTAAACAAGTCATGGTGTTTCTGGATCCCTCTTTGAAAAATCACCATACCCCTGATGGAGAAAATCTCCCAAAAGGCTTTTTTGTTCAAGCAACTGAAAGTGCCAGAGCTTCAAAAAGTGTGTTTGTGACCTTTAAAGGAGTCGAAAAAAGGATCATCCAGCCTCATCCACAACCATAGTCACCTGGTTAGATACAACAATCCTGAGGGCTTAAAGCGGAGTTCCCGGGCACGAAAATTTTTTTTCAGTGAACATACCCCCGGGACAGTCAGGGCTAGTACATTCCACAATGGCTAGCCTCTGATCTGTCCCGGGTCGCACTTACCTACAAGAAGAAATACTCACTTTTAAAATTTCTTCTCCAGCGTTGCCATCTCTGTTGTGGGCAGCTGAAGCCAGCGCAATCCTCTTCTGCATCCTCTTCCGCGTCTGGGGAAAAGTTTATAGACTGGCTGGTCCTAGGGGGTGAAAGGGAACGGGGGCATAACCTACGGACATCTAAGTACTGTAGAAAGCAGAGTGTAGAGTGCTTGCACTGGCCAAGGGGTTCCATGGTGTAATGGTTAGCACTCTGGACTTTGAATCCAGTGATCCGAGTTCAAATCTCGGTGGAACCTATTGTGGAGAATCACGCTTCATTTCTTTGTGGAAAATCAGTATGTTTCTTATGGCCACTGATACCATAAGCTTCTGATTACATGGCTGGTTGTGGATTTAGTGAGCGTGGCTTATTATAAGCATGCTGCCCAGGGCCATCCCATTGCCAGGCGCTAACCCGTGATGCAGAGAGCTCTATTAAAAGAAAATATCTGCAGCCCTAAGTATTTTTACCAGGGGCAGGAAAAGGGTGGCAAGCGGTCCTCGTTAGTATAGTGGTGAGTATCCCCGCCTGTCACGCGGGAGACCGGGGTTCGATTCCCCGACGGGGAGAAGCGACTTTCTTTTCAACCCACTTACCCATGCGCCTCGCTGGACAGCTTAAGTCCTTGTAATGCTCTTTCCAGATGGAGAAAATCTCCCAAAAGGCTTTTTTGTTCAAGCAACTGAAAGTGCCAGAGCTTCAAAAAGTGTGTTTGTGACCTTTAAAGGAGTGGAAAAAAGGATCCTAGGGGGTTAAAGGGGATGGGGGCCATAACCTACGGACATCTCAGTACAACAGAAAGCAGAGCTCCTAGCTCCTGTACTCAACCAGGGGTTCCATGGTGTAATGGTTAGCACTCTGGACTCTGAATCCAGCGATCCGAGTTCAAATCTCGGTGGGACCTTCTGTGGAGACTCACGCTTCATTTATTTGTGGAAAATCAATATGTGTCTTATGGCCACTGATACCATAAGCTGGTGATTACGTGGCTGGTTGTGGATTTAGTGAGCGTGGCTTATTATAAGCATGCTGCTCAGGGCCATCCCATTGCCAGGCGCTAAGCCGTGATGCAGAGAGCTCTATTAAAAGAAAATATCTAAAGCCCTAAGTATTTTTACCAGGAGCAGGAAAGGAATGCCAAGTGGTCCTCGTTAGTATAGTGGTGAGTATCCCCGCCTGTCACGCGGGAGACCGGGGTTCGATTCCCCGACGGGGAGAAACATCTTTCTTTTCTACCCAGTTACCCACGCACCTCTCTGGTGCTGGACATCTTAAGTCCTTGTAATGCTCTTTCCAGAAGAAAGTGTTTGCTCGGGTTTGCTGTACATGGCAATTGGGGAAAGTCATCTCATGGCCACCCTGCACAACACCAGCTTTGTCACAGTTTCAGAGGTCACGAATGCTTCAGACCACCTCTGCAATTTAACTCTGGCTTTTCCCTGTGGCCCTAAGTGCCTTTACCAGGAGGAGGGGGCGGCGGCGGCAGCCGCAAGAAGCACTACATGGCCATTGTGGTCCTCGTTAGTATAGTGGTGAGTATCCCCGCCTGTCACGCGGGAGACCGGGGTTCAATTCCCCGACGGGGAGAAACGATTTTCTTTTCTTTTCGGGGAATGAGATGGAACAGCCAGCATCAAAGACAGGTCCCAGCTGGGAAAAGGGAATGCTCTTGCTGGACAAATTCTCATCAAGGCCTGAGAAAATGGGATGATGACAAGGGAAGGCCCAATCAGTTCTTAATAGCGTGGAAAGTGCAGAGATTTGAATCTCAATAGAACTTACCCTGGGACCAACTCCTGAACATGTTGCATACCGGGGGAGAGAGAGTCGAAAAGACCTCTCCAAGGCCAAAGCTGCATACTCTGCTGTATGTTAGCCTGGTGTTGGGCTTTAGGAGAGATGGAGTGATCTGTGAAGAGCACACTGGGCTCTCTGGCCTACTCCGGTCTACCGCATGCCTCATTTCATCTTGAGAGTTTCACCGTCTTTTCATGTTAAACAAGTCATGGTGTTTCTGGATCCCTCTTTGAAAAATCACCATACCCCTGATGGAGAAAATCTCCCAAAAGGCTTTTTTGTTCAAGCAACTGAAAGTGCCAGAGCTTCAAAAAGTGTGTTTGTGACCTTTAAAGGAGTCGAAAAAAGGATCATCCAGCCTCATCCACAACCATAGTCACCTGGTTAGATACAACAATCCTGAGGGCTTAAAGCGGAGTTCCCGGGCACGAAAATTTTTTTTCAGTGAACATACCCCCGGGACAGTCAGGGCTAGTACATTCCACAATGGCTAGCCTCTGATCTGTCCCGGGTCGCACTTACCTACAAGAAGAAATACTCACTTTTAAAATTTCTTCTCCAGCGTTGCCATCTCTGTTGTGGGCAGCTGAAGCCAGCGCAATCCTCTTCTGCATCCTCTTCCGCGTCTGGGGAAAAGTTTATAGACTGGCTGGTCCTAGGGGGTGAAAGGGAACGGGGGCATAACCTACGGACATCTAAGTACTGTAGAAAGCAGAGTGTAGAGTGCTTGCACGACGGGGAGAAACATCTTTCTTTTCTACCCAGTTACCCACGCACCTCTCTGGTGCTGGACATCTTAAGTCCTTGTAATGCTCTTTCCAGAAGAAAGTGTTTGCTCGGGTTTGCTGTACATGGCAATTGGGGAAAGTCATCTCATGGCCACCCTGCACAACACCAGCTTTGTCACAGTTTCAGAGGTCACGAATGCTTCAGACCACCTCTGCAATTTAACTCTGGCTTTTCCCTGTGGCCCTAAGTGCCTTTACCAGGAGGAGGGGCGGCGGCGGCAGCCGCAAGAAGCACTACATGGCCATTGTGGTCCTCGTTAGTATAGTGGTGAGTATCCCCGCCTGTCACGCGGGAGACCGGGGTTCAATTCCCCGACGGGGAGAAACGATTTTCTTTTCTTTTCGGGGAATGAGATGGAACAGCCAGCATCAAAGACAGGTCCCAGCTGGGAAAAGGGAATGCTCTTGCTGGACAAATTCTCATCAAGGCCTGAGAAAATGGGATGATGACAAGGGAAGGCCCAATCAGTTCTTAATAGCGTGGAAAGTGCAGAGATTTGAATCTCAATAGAACTTACCCTGGGACCAACTCCTGAACATGTTGCATACCGGGGGAGAGAGAGTCGAAAAGACCTCTCCAAGGCCAAAGCTGCATACTCTGCTGTATGTTAGCCTGGTGTTGGGCTTTAGGAGAGATGGAGTGATCTGTGAAGAGCACACTGGGCTCTCTGGCCTACTCCGGTCTACCGCATGCCTCATTTCATCTTGAGAGTTTCACCGTCTTTTCATGTTAAACAAGTCATGGTGTTTCTGGATCCCTCTTTGAAAAATCACCATACCCCTGATGGAGAAAATCTCCCAAAAGGCTTTTTTGTTCAAGCAACTGAAAGTGCCAGAGCTTCAAAAAGTGTGTTTGTGACCTTTAAAGGAGTCGAAAAAAGGATCATCCAGCCTCATCCACAACCATAGTCACCTGGTTAGATACAACAATCCTGAGGGCTTAAAGCGGAGTTCCCGGGCACGAAAATTTTTTTTCAGTGAACATACCCCCGGGACAGTCAGGGCTAGTACATTCCACAATGGCTAGCCTCTGATCTGTCCCGGGTCGCACTTACCTACAAGAAGAAATACTCACTTTTAAAATTTCTTCTCCAGCGTTGCCATCTCTGTTGTGGGCAGCTGAAGCCAGCGCAATCCTCTTCTGCATCCTCTTCCGCGTCTGGGGAAAAGTTTATAGACTGGCTGGTCCTAGGGGGTGAAAGGGAACGGGGGCATAACCTACGGACATCTAAGTACTGTAGAAAGCAGAGTGTAGAGTGCTTGCACTGGCCAAGGGGTTCCATGGTGTAATGGTTAGCACTCTGGACTTTGAATGCAGTGATCCGAGTTCAAATCTCGGTGGAACCTATTGTGGAGAATCACGCTTCATTTCTTTGTGGAAAATCAGTATGTTTCTTATGGCCACTGATACCATAAGCTTCTGATTACATGGCTGGTTGTGGATTTAGTGAGCGTGGCTTATTATAAGCATGCTGCCCAGGGCCATCCCATTGCCAGGCGCTAACCCGTGATGCAGAGAGCTCTATTAAAAGAAAATATCTGCAGCCCTAAGTATTTTTACCAGGGGCAGGAAAAGGGTGGCAAGCGGTCCTCGTTAGTATAGTGGTGAGTATCCCCGCCTGTCACGCGGGAGACCGGGGTTCGATTCCCCGACGGGGAGAAGCGACTTTCTTTTCAACCCACTTACCCATGCGCCTCGCTGGACAGCTTAAGTCCTTGTAATGCTCTTTCCAGATGGAGAAAATCTCCCAAAAGGCTTTTTTGTTCAAGCAACTGAAAGTGCCAGAGCTTCAAAAAGTGTGTTTGTGACCTTTAAAGGAGTGGAAAAAAGGATCCTAGGGGGTTAAAGGGGATGGGGGCCATAACCTACGGACATCTCAGTACAACAGAAAGCAGAGCTCCTAGCTCCTGTACTCAACCAGGGGTTCCATGGTGTAATGGTTAGCACTCTGGACTCTGAATCCAGCGATCCGAGTTCAAATCTCGGTGGGACCTTCTGTGGAGACTCACGCTTCATTTATTTGTGGAAAATCAATATGTGTCTTATGGCCACTGATACCATAAGCTGGTGATTACGTGGCTGGTTGTGGATTTAGTGAGCGTGGCTTATTATAAGCATGCTGCTCAGGGCCATCCCATTGCCAGGCGCTAAGCCGTGATGCAGAGAGCTCTATTAAAAGAAAATATCTGAAGCCCTAAGTATTTTTACCAGGAGCAGGAAAGGAATGCCAAGTGGTCCTCGTTAGTATAGTGGTGAGTATCCCCGCCTGTCACGCGGGAGACCGGGGTTCGATTCCCCGACGGGGAGAAACATCTTTCTTTTCTACCCAGTTACCCACGCACCTCTCTGGTGCTGGACATCTTAAGTCCTTGTAATGCTCTTTCCAGAAGAAAGTGTTTGCTCGGGTTTGCTGTACATGGCAATTGGGGAAAGTCATCTCATGGCCACCCTGCACAACACCAGCTTTGTCACAGTTTCAGAGGTCACGAATGCTTCAGACCACCTCTGCAATTTAACTCTGGCTTTTCCCTGTGGCCCTAAGTGCCTTTACCAGGAGGAGGGGCGGCGGCGGCGGCAGCCGCAAGAAGCACTACATGGCCATTGTGGTCCTCGTTAGTATAGTGGTGAGTATCCCCGCCTGTCACGCGGGAGACCGGGGTTCAATTCCCCGACGGGGAGAAATGATTTTCTTTTCTTTTCGGGGAATGAGATGGAACAGCCAGCATCAAAGACAGGTCCCAGCTGGGAAAAGGGAATGCTCTTGCTGGACAAATTCTCATCAAGGCCTGAGCAAATGGGATGATGACAAGGGAAGGCCCAATCAGTTCTTAATAGCGTGGAAAGTGCAGAGATTTGAATCTCAATAGAACTTACCCTGGGACCAACTCCTGAACATGTTGCATACCGGGGGAGAGAGAGTCGAAAAGACCTCTCCAAGGCCAAAGCTGCATACTCTGCTGTATGTTAGCCTGGTGTTGGGCTTTAGGAGAGATGGAGTGATCTGTGAAGAGCACACTGGGCTCTCTGGCCTACTCCGGTCTACCGCATGCCTCATTTCATCTTGAGAGTTTCACCGTCTTTTCATGTTAAACAAGTCATGGTGTTTCTGGATCCCTCTTTGAAAAATCACCATACCCCTGATGGAGAAAATCTCCCAAAAGGCTTTTTTGTTCAAGCAACTGAAAGTGCCAGAGCTTCAAAAAGTGTGTTTGTGACCTTTAAAGGAGTCGAAAAAAGGATCATCCAGCCTCATCCACAACCATAGTCACCTGGTTAGATACAACAATCCTGAGGGCTTAAAGCGGAGTTCCCGGGCACGAAAATTTTTTTTCAGTGAACATACCCCCGGGACAGTCAGGGCTAGTACATTCCACAATGGCTAGCCTCTGATCTGTCCCGGGTCGCACTTACCTACAAGAAGAAATACTCACTTTTAAAATTTCTTCTCCAGCGTTGCCATCTCTGTTGTGGGCAGCTGAAGCCAGCGCAATCCTCTTCTGCATCCTCTTCCGCGTCTGGGGAAAAGTTTATAGACTGGCTGGTCCTAGGGGGTGAAAGGGAACGGGGGCATAACCTACGGACATCTAAGTACTGTAGAAAGCAGAGTGTAGAGTGCTTGCACTGGCCAAGGGGTTCCATGGTGTAATGGTTAGCACTCTGGACTTTGAATCCAGTGATCCGAGTTCAAATCTCGGTGGAACCTATTGTGGAGAATCACGCTTCATTTCTTTGTGGAAAATCAGTATGTTTCTTATGGCCACTGATACCATAAGCTTCTGATTACATGGCTGGTTGTGGATTTAGTGAGCGTGGCTTATTATAAGCATGCTGCCCAGGGCCATCCCATTGCCAGGCGCTAACCCGTGATGCAGAGAGCTCTATTAAAAGAAAATATCTGCAGCCCTAAGTATTTTTACCAGGGGCAGGAAAAGGGTGGCAAGTGGTCCTCGTTAGTATAGTGGTGAGTATCCCCGCCTGTCACGCGGGAGACCGGGGTTCGATTCCCCGACGGGGAGAAGCGACTTTCTTTTCAACCCACTTACCCATGCGCCTCGCTGGACAGCTTAAGTCCTTGTAATGCTCTTTCCAGATGGAGAAAATCTCCCAAAAGGCTTTTTTGTTCAAGCAACTGAAAGTGCCAGAGCTTCAAAAAGTGTGTTTGTGACCTTTAAAGGAGTGGAAAAAAGGATCCTAGGGGGTTAAAGGGGATGGGGGCCATAACCTACGGACATCTCAGTACAACAGAAAGCAGAGCTCCTAGCTCCTGTACTCAACCAGGGGTTCCATGGTGTAATGGTTAGCACTCTGGACTCTGAATCCAGCGATCCGAGTTCAAATCTCGGTGGGACCTTCTGTGGAGACTCACGCTTCATTTATTTGTGGAAAATCAATATGTGTCTTATGGCCACTGATACCATAAGCTGGTGATTACGTGGCTGGTTGTGGATTTAGTGAGCGTGGCTTATTATAAGCATGCTGCTCAGGGCCATCCCATTGCCAGGCGCTAAGCCGTGATGCAGAGAGCCCAGGCAGCCAAGCCGTGATGCAGAGAGCTCTATTAAAAGAAAATATCTGAAGCCCAGGCGCTAAGCCGTGATGCAGAGAGCTCTATTAAAAGAAAATATCTGAAGCCCTAAGTATTTTTACCAGGAGCAGGAAAGGAATGCCAAGTGGTCCTCGTTAGTATAGTGGTGAGTATCCCCGCCTGTCACGCGGGAGACCGGGGTTCGATTCCCCGACGGGGAGAAACATCTTTCTTTTCTACCCAGTTACCCACGCACCTCTCTGGTGCTGGACATCTTAAGTCCTTGTAATGCTCTTTCCAGAAGAAAGTGTTTGCTCGGGTTTGCTGTACATGGCAATTGGGGAAAGTCATCTCATGGCCACCCTGCACAACACCAGCTTTGTCACAGTTTCAGAGGTCACGAATGCTTCAGACCACCTCTGCAATTTAACTCTGGCTTTTCCCTGTGGCCCTAAGTGCCTTTACCAGGAGGAGGGGCGGCAGCCGCAAGAAGCACTACATGGCCATTGTGGTCCTCGTTAGTATAGTGGTGAGTATCCCCGCCTGTCACGCGGGAGACCGGGGTTCAATTCCCCGACGGGGAGAAACGATTTTCTTTTCTTTTCGGGGAATGAGATGGAACAGCCAGCATCAAAGACAGGTCCCAGCTGGGAAAAGGGAATGCTCTTGCTGGACAAATTCTCATCAAGGCCTGAGAAAATGGGATGATGACAAGGGAAGGCCCAATCAGTTCTTAATAGCGTGGAAAGTGCAGAGATTTGAATCTCAATAGAACTTACCCTGGGACCAACTCCTGAACATGTTGCATACCGGGGGAGAGAGAGTCGAAAAGACCTCTCCAAGGCCAAAGCTGCATACTCTGCTGTATGTTAGCCTGGTGTTGGGCTTTAGGAGAGATGGAGTGATCTGTGAAGAGCACACTGGGCTCTCTGGCCTACTCCGGTCTACCGCATGCCTCATTTCATCTTGAGAGTTTCACCGTCTTTTCATGTTAAACAAGTCATGGTGTTTCTGGATCCCTCTTTGAAAAATCACCATACCCCTGATGGAGAAAATCTCCCAAAAGGCTTTTTTGTTCAAGCAACTGAAAGTGCCAGAGCTTCAAAAAGTGTGTTTGTGACCTTTAAAGGAGTCGAAAAAAGGATCATCCAGCCTCATCCACAACCATAGTCACCTGGTTAGATACAACAATCCTGAGGGCTTAAAGCGGAGTTCCCGGGCACGAAAATTTTTTTTCAGTGAACATACCCCCGGGACAGTCAGGGCTAGTACATTCCACAATGGCTAGCCTCTGATCTGTCCCGGGTCGCACTTACCTACAAGAAGAAATACTCACTTTTAAAATTTCTTCTCCAGCGTTGCCATCTCTGTTGTGGGCAGCTGAAGCCAGCGCAATCCTCTTCTGCATCCTCTTCCGCGTCTGGGGAAAAGTTTATAGACTGGCTGGTCCTAGGGGGTGAAAGGGAACGGGGGCATAACCTACGGACATCTAAGTACTGTAGAAAGCAGAGTGTAGAGTGCTTGCACTGGCCAAGGGGTTCCATGGTGTAATGGTTAGCACTCTGGACTTTGAATCCAGTGATCCGAGTTCAAATCTCGGTGGAACCTATTGTGGAGAATCACGCTTCATTTCTTTGTGGAAAATCAGTATGTTTCTTATGGCCACTGATACCATAAGCTTCTGATTACATGGCTGGTTGTGGATTTAGTGAGCGTGGCTTATTATAAGCATGCTGCCCAGGGCCATCCCATTGCCAGGCGCTAACCCGTGATGCAGAGAGCTCTATTAAAAGAAAATATCTGCAGCCCTAAGTATTTTTACCAGGGGCAGGAAAAGGGTGGCAAGCGGTCCTCGTTAGTATAGTGGTGAGTATCCCCGCCTGTCACGCGGGAGACCGGGGTTCGATTCCCCGACGGGGAGAAGCGACTTTCTTTTCAACCCACTTACCCATGCGCCTCGCTGGACAGCTTAAGTCCTTGTAATGCTCTTTCCAGATGGAGAAAATCTCCCAAAAGGCTTTTTTGTTCAAGCAACTGAAAGTGCCAGAGCTTCAAAAAGTGTGTTTGTGACCTTTAAAGGAGTGGAAAAAAGGATCCTAGGGGGTTAAAGGGGATGGGGGCCATAACCTACGGACATCTCAGTACAACAGAAAGCAGAGCTCCTAGCTCCTGTACTCAACCAGGGGTTCCATGGTGTAATGGTTAGCACTCTGGACTCTGAATCCAGCGATCCGAGTTCAAATCTCGGTGGGACCTTCTGTGGAGACTCACGCTTCATTTATTTGTGGAAAATCAATATGTGTCTTATGGCCACTGATACCATAAGCTGGTGATTACGTGGCTGGTTGTGGATTTAGTGAGCGTGGCTTATTATAAGCATGCTGCTCAGGGCCATCCCATTGCCAGGCGCTAAGCCGTGATGCAGAGAGCTCTATTAAAAGAAAATATCTGAAGCCCTAAGTATTTTTACCAGGAGCAGGAAAGGAATGCCAAGTGGTCCTCGTTAGTATAGTGGTGAGTATCCCCGCCTGTCACGCGGGAGACCGGGGTTCGATTCCCCGACGGGGAGAAACATCTTTCTTTTCTACCCAGTTACCCACGCACCTCTCTGGTGCTGGACATCTTAAGTCCTTGTAATGCTCTTTCCAGAAGAAAGTGTTTGCTCGGGTTTGCTGTACATGGCAATTGGGGAAAGTCATCTCATGGCCACCCTGCACAACACCAGCTTTGTCACAGTTTCAGAGGTCACGAATGCTTCAGACCACCTCTGCAATTTAACTCTGGCTTTTCCCTGTGGCCCTAAGTGCCTTTACCAGGAGGAGGGGCGGCGGCGGCAGCCGCAAGAAGCACTACATGGCCATTGTGGTCCTCGTTAGTATAGTGGTGAGTATCCCCGCCTGTCACGCGGGAGACCGGGGTTCAATTCCCCGACGGGGAGAAACGATTTTCTTTTCTTTTCGGGGAATGAGATGGAACAGCCAGCATCAAAGACAGGTCCCAGCTGGGAAAAGGGAATGCTCTTGCTGGACAAATTCTCATCAAGGCCTGAGCAAATGGGATGATGACAAGGGAAGGCCCAATCAGTTCTTAATAGCGTGGAAAGTGCAGAGATTTGAATCTCAATAGAACTTACCCTGGGACCAACTCCTGAACATGTTGCATACCGGGGGAGAGAGAGTCGAAAAGACCTCTCCAAGGCCAAAGCTGCATACTCTGCTGTATGTTAGCCTGGTGTTGGGCTTTAGGAGAGATGGAGTGATCTGTGAAGAGCACACTGGGCTCTCTGGCCTACTCCGGTCTACCGCATGCCTCATTTCATCTTGAGAGTTTCACCGTCTTTTCATGTTAAACAAGTCATGGTGTTTCTGGATCCCTCTTTGAAAAATCACCATACCCCTGATGGAGAAAATCTCCCAAAAGGCTTTTTTGTTCAAGCAACTGAAAGTGCCAGAGCTTCAAAAAGTGTGTTTGTGACCTTTAAAGGAGTCGAAAAAAGGATCATCCAGCCTCATCCACAACCATAGTCACCTGGTTAGATACAACAATCCTGAGGGCTTAAAGCGGAGTTCCCGGGCACGAAAATTTTTTTTCAGTGAACATACCCCCGGGACAGTCAGGGCTAGTACATTCCACAATGGCTAGCCTCTGATCTGTCAGAGGCTAGCCATTGTGGAATGTGCCAGAGCTTCAAAAAGTGTGTTTGTGACCTTTAAAGGAGTGGAAAAAAGGATCCTAGGGGGTTAAAGGGGATGGGGGCCATAACCTACGGACATCTCAGTACAACAGAAAGCAGAGCTCCTAGCTCCTGTACTCAACCAGGGGTTCCATGGTGTAATGGTTAGCACTCTGGACTCTGAATCCAGCGATCCGAGTTCAAATCTCGGTGGGACCTTCTGTGGAGACTCACGCTTCATTTATTTGTGGAAAATCAATATGTGTCTTATGGCCACTGATACCATAAGCTGGTGATTACGTGGCTGGTTGTGGATTTAGTGAGCGTGGCTTATTATAAGCATGCTGCTCAGGGCCATCCCATTGCCAGGCGCTAAGCCGTGATGCAGAGAGCTCTATTAAAAGAAAATATCTGAAGCCCTAAGTATTTTTACCAGGAGCAGGAAAGGAATGCCAAGTGGTCCTCGTTAGTATAGTGGTGAGTATCCCCGCCTGTCACGCGGGAGACCGGGGTTCGATTCCCCGACGGGGAGAAACATCTTTCTTTTCTACCCAGTTACCCACGCACCTCTCTGGTGCTGGACATCTTAAGTCCTTGTAATGCTCTTTCCAGAAGAAAGTGTTTGCTCGGGTTTGCTGTACATGGCAATTGGGGAAAGTCATCTCATGGCCACCCTGCACAACACCAGCTTTGTCACAGTTTCAGAGGTCACGAATGCTTCAGACCACCTCTGCAATTTAACTCTGGCTTTTCCCTGTGGCCCTAAGTGCCTTTACCAGGAGGAGGGGCGGCGGCGGCAGCCGCAAGAAGCACTACATGGCCATTGTGGTCCTCGTTAGTATAGTGGTGAGTATCCCCGCCTGTCACGCGGGAGACCGGGGTTCAATTCCCCGACGGGGAGAAACGATTTTCTTTTCTTTTCGGGGAATGAGATGGAACAGCCAGCATCAAAGACAGGTCCCAGCTGGGAAAAGGGAATGCTCTTGCTGGACAAATTCTCATCAAGGCCTGAGAAAATGGGATGATGACAAGGGAAGGCCCAATCAGTTCTTAATAGCGTGGAAAGTGCAGAGATTTGAATCTCAATAGAACTTACCCTGGGACCAACTCCTGAACATGTTGCATACCGGGGGAGAGAGAGTCGAAAAGACCTCTCCAAGGCCAAAGCTGCATACTCTGCTGTATGTTAGCCTGGTGTTGGGCTTTAGGAGAGATGGAGTGATCTGTGAAGAGCACACTGGGCTCTCTGGCCTACTCCGGTCTACCGCATGCCTCATTTCATCTTGAGAGTTTCACCGTCTTTTCATGTTAAACAAGTCATGGTGTTTCTGGATCCCTCTTTGAAAAATCACCATACCCCTGATGGAGAAAATCTCCCAAAAGGCTTTTTTGTTCAAGCAACTGAAAGTGCCAGAGCTTCAAAAAGTGTGTTTGTGACCTTTAAAGGAGTCGAAAAAAGGATCATCCAGCCTCATCCACAACCATAGTCACCTGGTTAGATACAACAATCCTGAGGGCTTAAAGCGGAGTTCCCGGGCACGAAAATTTTTTTTCAGTGAACATACCCCCGGGACAGTCAGGGCTAGTACATTCCACAATGGCTAGCCTCTGATCTGTCCCGGGTCGCACTTACCTACAAGAAGAAATACTCACTTTTAAAATTTCTTCTCCAGCGTTGCCATCTCTGTTGTGGGCAGCTGAAGCCAGCGCAATCCTCTTCTGCATCCTCTTCCGCGTCTGGGGAAAAGTTTATAGACTGGCTGGTCCTAGGGGGTGAAAGGGAACGGGGGCATAACCTACGGACATCTAAGTACTGTAGAAAGCAGAGTGTAGAGTGCTTGCACTGGCCAAGGGGTTCCATGGTGTAATGGTTAGCACTCTGGACTTTGAATCCAGTGATCCGAGTTCAAATCTCGGTGGAACCTATTGTGGAGAATCACGCTTCATTTCTTTGTGGAAAATCAGTATGTTTCTTATGGCCACTGATACCATAAGCTTCTGATTACATGGCTGGTTGTGGATTTAGTGAGCGTGGCTTATTATAAGCATGCTGCCCAGGGCCATCCCATTGCCAGGCGCTAACCCGTGATGCAGAGAGCTCTATTAAAAGAAAATATCTGCAGCCCTAAGTATTTTTACCAGGGGCAGGAAAAGGGTGGCAAGCGGTCCTCGTTAGTATAGTGGTGAGTATCCCCGCCTGTCACGCGGGAGACCGGGGTTCGATTCCCCGACGGGGAGAAGCGACTTTCTTTTCAACCCACTTACCCATGCGCCTCGCTGGACAGCTTAAGTCCTTGTAATGCTCTTTCCAGATGGAGAAAATCTCCCAAAAGGCTTTTTTGTTCAAGCAACTGAAAGTGCCAGAGCTTCAAAAAGTGTGTTTGTGACCTTTAAAGGAGTGGAAAAAAGGATCCTAGGGGGTTAAAGGGGATGGGGGCCATAACCTACGGACATCTCAGTACAACAGAAAGCAGAGCTCCTAGCTCCTGTACTCAACCAGGGGTTCCATGGTGTAATGGTTAGCACTCTGGACTCTGAATCCAGCGATCCGAGTTCAAATCTCGGTGGGACCTTCTGTGGAGACTCACGCTTCATTTATTTGTGGAAAATCAATATGTGTCTTATGGCCACTGATACCATAAGCTGGTGATTACGTGGCTGGTTGTGGATTTAGTGAGCGTGGCTTATTATAAGCATGCTGCTCAGGGCCATCCCATTGCCAGGCGCTAAGCCGTGATGCAGAGAGCTCTATTAAAAGAAAATATCTGAAGCCCTAAGTATTTTTACCAGGAGCAGGAAAGGAATGCCAAGTGGTCCTCGTTAGTATAGTGGTGAGTATCCCCGCCTGTCACGCGGGAGACTGGGGTTCGATTCCCCGACGGGGAGAAACATCTTTCTTTTCTACCCAGTTACCCACGCACCTCTCTGGTGCTGGACATCTTAAGTCCTTGTAATGCTCTTTCCAGAAGAAAGTGTTTGCTCGGGTTTGCTGTACATGGCAATTGGGGAAAGTCATCTCATGGCCACCCTGCACAACACCAGCTTTGTCACAGTTTCAGAGGTCACGAATGCTTCAGACCACCTCTGCAATTTAACTCTGGCTTTTCCCTGTGGCCCTAAGTGCCTTTACCAGGAGGAGGGGCGGCGGCGGCAGCCGCAAGAAGCACTACATGGCCATTGTGGTCCTCGTTAGTATAGTGGTGAGTATCCCCGCCTGTCACGCGGGAGACCGGGGTTCAATTCCCCGACGGGGAGAAACGATTTTCTTTTCTTTTCGGGGAATGAGATGGAACAGCCAGCATCAAAGACAGGTCCCAGCTGGGAAAAGGGAATGCTCTTGCTGGACAAATTCTCATCAAGGCCTGAGCAAATGGGATGATGACAAGGGAAGGCCCAATCAGTTCTTAATAGCGTGGAAAGTGCAGAGATTTGAATCTCAATAGAACTTACCCTGGGACCAACTCCTGAACATGTTGCATACCGGGGGAGAGAGAGTCGAAAAGACCTCTCCAAGGCCAAAGCTGCATACTCTGCTGTATGTTAGCCTGGTGTTGGGCTTTAGGAGAGATGGAGTGATCTGTGAAGAGCACACTGGGCTCTCTGGCCTACTCCGGTCTACCGCATGCCTCATTTCATCTTGAGAGTTTCACCGTCTTTTCATGTTAAACAAGTCATGGTGTTTCTGGATCCCTCTTTGAAAAATCACCATACCCCTGATGGAGAAAATCTCCCAAAAGGCTTTTTTGTTCAAGCAACTGAAAGTGCCAGAGCTTCAAAAAGTGTGTTTGTGACCTTTAAAGGAGTCGAAAAAAGGATCATCCAGCCTCATCCACAACCATAGTCACCTGGTTAGATACAACAATCCTGAGGGCTTAAAGCGGAGTTCCCGGGCACGAAAATTTTTTTTCAGTGAACATACCCCCGGGACAGTCAGGGCTAGTACATTCCACAATGGCTAGCCTCTGATCTGTCCCGGGTCGCACTTACCTACAAGAAGAAATACTCACTTTTAAAATTTCTTCTCCAGCGTTGCCATCTCTGTTGTGGGCAGCTGAAGCCAGCGCAATCCTCTTCTGCATCCTCTTCCGCGTCTGGGGAAAAGTTTATAGACTGGCTGGTCCTAGGGGGTGAAAGGGAACGGGGGCATAACCTACGGACATCTAAGTACTGTAGAAAGCAGAGTGTAGAGTGCTTGCACTGGCCAAGGGGTTCCATGGTGTAATGGTTAGCACTCTGGACTTTGAATCCAGTGATCCGAGTTCAAATCTCGGTGGAACCTATTGTGGAGAATCACGCTTCATTTCTTTGTGGAAAATCAGTATGTTTCTTATGGCCACTGATACCATAAGCTTCTGATTACATGGCTGGTTGTGGATTTAGTGAGCGTGGCTTATTATAAGCATGCTGCCCAGGGCCATCCCATTGCCAGGCGCTAACCCGTGATGCAGAGAGCTCTATTAAAAGAAAATATCTGCAGCCCTAAGTATTTTTACCAGGGGCAGGAAAAGGGTGGCAAGCGGTCCTCGTTAGTATAGTGGTGAGTATCCCCGCCTGTCACGCGGGAGACCGGGGTTCGATTCCCCGACGGGGAGAAGCGACTTTCTTTTCAACCCACTTACCCATGCGCCTCGCTGGACAGCTTAAGTCCTTGTAATGCTCTTTCCAGATGGAGAAAATCTCCCAAAAGGCTTTTTTGTTCAAGCAACTGAAAGTGCCAGAGCTTCAAAAAGTGTGTTTGTGACCTTTAAAGGAGTGGAAAAAAGGATCCTAGGGGGTTAAAGGGGATGGGGGCCATAACCTACGGACATCTCAGTACAACAGAAAGCAGAGCTCCTAGCTCCTGTACTCAACCAGGGGTTCCATGGTGTAATGGTTAGCACTCTGGACTCTGAATCCAGCGATCCGAGTTCAAATCTCGGTGGGACCTTCTGTGGAGACTCACGCTTCATTTATTTGTGGAAAATCAATATGTGTCTTATGGCCACTGATACCATAAGCTGGTGATTACGTGGCTGGTTGTGGATTTAGTGAGCGTGGCTTATTATAAGCATGCTGCTCAGGGCCATCCCATTGCCAGGCGCTAAGCCGTGATGCAGAGAGCTCTATTAAAAGAAAATATCTGAAGCCCTAAGTATTTTTACCAGGAGCAGGAAAGGAATGCCAAGTGGTCCTCGTTAGTATAGTGGTGAGTATCCCCGCCTGTCACGCGGGAGACCGGGGTTCGATTCCCCGACGGGGAGAAACATCTTTCTTTTCTACCCAGTTACCCACGCACCTCTCTGGTGCTGGACATCTTAAGTCCTTGTAATGCTCTTTCCAGAAGAAAGTGTTTGCTCGGGTTTGCTGTACATGGCAATTGGGGAAAGTCATCTCATGGCCACCCTGCACAACACCAGCTTTGTCACAGTTTCAGAGGTCACGAATGCTTCAGACCACCTCTGCAATTTAACTCTGGCTTTTCCCTGTGGCCCTAAGTGCCTTTACCAGGAGGAGGGGCGGCGGCGGCAGCCGCAAGAAGCACTACATGGCCATTGTGGTCCTCGTTAGTATAGTGGTGAGTATCCCCGCCTGTCACGCGGGAGACCGGGGTTCAATTCCCCGACGGGGAGAAACGATTTTCTTTTCTTTTCGGGGAATGAGATGGAACAGCCAGCATCAAAGACAGGTCCCAGCTGGGAAAAGGGAATGCTCTTGCTGGACAAATTCTCATCAAGGCCTGAGCAAATGGGATGATGACAAGGGAAGGCCCAATCAGTTCTTAATAGCGTGGAAAGTGCAGAGATTTGAATCTCAATAGAACTTACCCTGGGACCAACTCCTGAACATGTTGCATACCGGGGGAGAGAGAGTCGAAAAGACCTCTCCAAGGCCAAAGCTGCATACTCTGCTGTATGTTAGCCTGGTGTTGGGCTTTAGGAGAGATGGAGTGATCTGTGAAGAGCACACTGGGCTCTCTGGCCTACTCCGGTCTACCGCATGCCTCATTTCATCTTGAGAGTTTCACCGTCTTTTCATGTTAAACAAGTCATGGTGTTTCTGGATCCCTCTTTGAAAAATCACCATACCCCTGATGGAGAAAATCTCCCAAAAGGCTTTTTTGTTCAAGCAACTGAAAGTGCCAGAGCTTCAAAAAGTGTGTTTGTGACCTTTAAAGGAGTCGAAAAAAGGATCATCCAGCCTCATCCACAACCATAGTCACCTGGTTAGATACAACAATCCTGAGGGCTTAAAGCGGAGTTCCCGGGCACGAAAATTTTTTTTCAGTGAACATACCCCCGGGACAGTCAGGGCTAGTACATTCCACAATGGCTAGCCTCTGATCTGTCCCGGGTCGCACTTACCTACAAGAAGAAATACTCACTTTTAAAATTTCTTCTCCAGCGTTGCCATCTCTGTTGTGGGCAGCTGAAGCCAGCGCAATCCTCTTCTGCATCCTCTTCCGCGTCTGGGGAAAAGTTTATAGACTGGCTGGTCCTAGGGGGTGAAAGGGAACGGGGGCATAACCTACGGACATCTAAGTACTGTAGAAAGCAGAGTGTAGAGTGCTTGCACTGGCCAAGGGGTTCCATGGTGTAATGGTTAGCACTCTGGACTTTGAATCCAGTGATCCGAGTTCAAATCTCGGTGGAACCTATTGTGGAGAATCACGCTTCATTTCTTTGTGGAAAATCAGTATGTTTCTTATGGCCACTGATACCATAAGCTTCTGATTACATGGCTGGTTGTGGATTTAGTGAGCGTGGCTTATTATAAGCATGCTGCCCAGGGCCATCCCATTGCCAGGCGCTAACCCGTGATGCAGAGAGCTCTATTAAAAGAAAATATCTGCAGCCCTAAGTATTTTTACCAGGGGCAGGAAAAGGGTGGCAAGCGGTCCTCGTTAGTATAGTGGTGAGTATCCCCGCCTGTCACGCGGGAGACCGGGGTTCGATTCCCCGACGGGGAGAAGCGACTTTCTTTTCAACCCACTTACCCATGCGCCTCGCTGGACAGCTTAAGTCCTTGTAATGCTCTTTCCAGATGGAGAAAATCTCCCAAAAGGCTTTTTTGTTCAAGCAACTGAAAGTGCCAGAGCTTCAAAAAGTGTGTTTGTGACCTTTAAAGGAGTGGAAAAAAGGATCCTAGGGGGTTAAAGGGGATGGGGGCCATAACCTACGGACATCTCAGTACAACAGAAAGCAGAGCTCCTAGCTCCTGTACTCAACCAGGGGTTCCATGGTGTAATGGTTAGCACTCTGGACTCTGAATCCAGCGATCCGAGTTCAAATCTCGGTGGGACCTTCTGTGGAGACTCACGCTTCATTTATTTGTGGAAAATCAATATGTGTCTTATGGCCACTGATACCATAAGCTGGTGATTACGTGGCTGGTTGTGGATTTAGTGAGCGTGGCTTATTATAAGCATGCTGCTCAGGGCCATCCCATTGCCAGGCGCTAAGCCGTGATGCAGAGAGCTCTATTAAAAGAAAATATCTGAAGCCCTAAGTATTTTTACCAGGAGCAGGAAAGGAATGCCAAGTGGTCCTCGTTAGTATAGTGGTGAGTATCCCCGCCTGTCACGCGGGAGACCGGGGTTCGATTCCCCGACGGGGAGAAACATCTTTCTTTTCTACCCAGTTACCCACGCACCTCTCTGGTGCTGGACATCTTAAGTCCTTGTAATGCTCTTTCCAGAAGAAAGTGTTTGCTCGGGTTTGCTGTACATGGCAATTGGGGAAAGTCATCTCATGGCCACCCTGCACAACACCAGCTTTGTCACAGTTTCAGAGGTCACGAATGCTTCAGACCACCTCTGCAATTTAACTCTGGCTTTTCCCTGTGGCCCTAAGTGCCTTTACCAGGAGGAGGGGCGGCGGCGGCAGCAGCCGCAAGAAGCACTACATGGCCATTGTGGTCCTCGTTAGTATAGTGGTGAGTATCCCCGCCTGTCACGCGGGAGACCGGGGTTCAATTCCCCGACGGGGAGAAACGATTTTCTTTTCTTTTCGGGGAATGAGATGGAACAGCCAGCATCAAAGACAGGTCCCAGCTGGGAAAAGGGAATGCTCTTGCTGGACAAATTCTCATCAAGGCCTGAGAAAATGGGATGATGACAAGGGAAGGCCCAATCAGTTCTTAATAGCGTGGAAAGTGCAGAGATTTGAATCTCAATAGAACTTACCCTGGGACCAACTCCTGAACATGTTGCATACCGGGGGAGAGAGAGTCGAAAAGACCTCTCCAAGGCCAAAGCTGCATACTCTGCTGTATGTTAGCCTGGTGTTGGGCTTTAGGAGAGATGGAGTGATCTGTGAAGAGCACACTGGGCTCTCTGGCCTACTCCGGTCTACCGCATGCCTCATTTCATCTTGAGAGTTTCACCGTCTTTTCATGTTAAACAAGTCATGGTGTTTCTGGATCCCTCTTTGAAAAATCACCATACCCCTGATGGAGAAAATCTCCCAAAAGGCTTTTTTGTTCAAGCAACTGAAAGTGCCAGAGCTTCAAAAAGTGTGTTTGTGACCTTTAAAGGAGTCGAAAAAAGGATCATCCAGCCTCATCCACAACCATAGTCACCTGGTTAGATACAACAATCCTGAGGGCTTAAAGCGGAGTTCCCGGGCACGAAAATTTTTTTTCAGTGAACATACCCCCGGGACAGTCAGGGCTAGTACATTCCACAATGGCTAGCCTCTGATCTGTCCCGGGTCGCACTTACCTACAAGAAGAAATACTCACTTTTAAAATTTCTTCTCCAGCGTTGCCATCTCTGTTGTGGGCAGCTGAAGCCAGCGCAATCCTCTTCTGCATCCTCTTCCGCGTCTGGGGAAAAGTTTATAGACTGGCTGGTCCTAGGGGGTGAAAGGGAACGGGGGCATAACCTACGGACATCTAAGTACTGTAGAAAGCAGAGTGTAGAGTGTAGAGTGCTTGCACTGGCCAAGGGGTTCCATGGTGTAATGGTTAGCACTCTGGACTTTGAATCCAGTGATCCGAGTTCAAATCTCGGTGGAACCTATTGTGGAGAATCACGCTTCATTTCTTTGTGGAAAATCAGTATGTTTCTTATGGCCACTGATACCATAAGCTTCTGATTACATGGCTGGTTGTGGATTTAGTGAGCGTGGCTTATTATAAGCATGCTGCCCAGGGCCATCCCATTGCCAGGCGCTAACCCGTGATGCAGAGAGCTCTATTAAAAGAAAATATCTGCAGCCCTAAGTATTTTTACCAGGGGCAGGAAAAGGGTGGCAAGCGGTCCTCGTTAGTATAGTGGTGAGTATCCCCGCCTGTCACGCGGGAGACCGGGGTTCGATTCCCCGACGGGGAGAAGCGACTTTCTTTTCAACCCACTTACCCATGCGCCTCGCTGGACAGCTTAAGTCCTTGTAATGCTCTTTCCAGATGGAGAAAATCTCCCAAAAGGCTTTTTTGTTCAAGCAACTGAAAGTGCCAGAGCTTCAAAAAGTGTGTTTGTGACCTTTAAAGGAGTGGAAAAAAGGATCCTAGGGGGTTAAAGGGGATGGGGGCCATAACCTACGGACATCTCAGTACAACAGAAAGCAGAGCTCCTAGCTCCTGTACTCAACCAGGGGTTCCATGGTGTAATGGTTAGCACTCTGGACTCTGAATCCAGCGATCCGAGTTCAAATCTCGGTGGGACCTTCTGTGGAGACTCACGCTTCATTTATTTGTGGAAAATCAATATGTGTCTTATGGCCACTGATACCATAAGCTGGTGATTACGTGGCTGGTTGTGGATTTAGTGAGCGTGGCTTATTATAAGCATGCTGCTCAGGGCCATCCCATTGCCAGGCGCTAAGCCGTGATGCAGAGAGCTCTATTAAAAGAAAATATCTGAAGCCCTAAGTATTTTTACCAGGAGCAGGAAAGGAATGCCAAGTGGTCCTCGTTAGTATAGTGGTGAGTATCCCCGCCTGTCACGCGGGAGACCGGGGTTCGATTCCCCGACGGGGAGAAACATCTTTCTTTTCTACCCAGTTACCCACGCACCTCTCTGGTGCTGGACATCTTAAGTCCTTGTAATGCTCTTTCCAGAAGAAAGTGTTTGCTCGGGTTTGCTGTACATGGCAATTGGGGAAAGTCATCTCATGGCCACCCTGCACAACACCAGCTTTGTCACAGTTTCAGAGGTCACGAATGCTTCAGACCACCTCTGCAATTTAACTCTGGCTTTTCCCTGTGGCCCTAAGTGCCTTTACCAGGAGGAGGGGCGGCGGCGGCGGCAGCGGCAGCCGCAAGAAGCACTACATGGCCATTGTGGTCCTCGTTAGTATAGTGGTGAGTATCCCCGCCTGTCACGCGGGAGACCGGGGTTCAATTCCCCGACGGGGAGAAACGATTTTCTTTTCTTTTCGGGGAATGAGATGGAACAGCCAGCATCAAAGACAGGTCCCAGCTGGGAAAAGGGAATGCTCTTGCTGGACAAATTCTCATCAAGGCCTGAGCAAATGGGATGATGACAAGGGAAGGCCCAATCAGTTCTTAATAGCGTGGAAAGTGCAGAGATTTGAATCTCAATAGAACTTACCCTGGGACCAACTCCTGAACATGTTGCATACCGGGGGAGAGAGAGTCGAAAAGACCTCTCCAAGGCCAAAGCTGCATACTCTGCTGTATGTTAGCCTGGTGTTGGGCTTTAGGAGAGATGGAGTGATCTGTGAAGAGCACACTGGGCTCTCTGGCCTACTCCGGTCTACCGCATGCCTCATTTCATCTTGAGAGTTTCACCGTCTTTTCATGTTAAACAAGTCATGGTGTTTCTGGATCCCTCTTTGAAAAATCACCATACCCCTGATGGAGAAAATCTCCCAAAAGGCTTTTTTGTTCAAGCAACTGAAAGTGCCAGAGCTTCAAAAAGTGTGTTTGTGACCTTTAAAGGAGTCGAAAAAAGGATCATCCAGCCTCATCCACAACCATAGTCACCTGGTTAGATACAACAATCCTGAGGGCTTAAAGCGGAGTTCCCGGGCACGAAAATTTTTTTTCAGTGAACATACCCCCGGGACAGTCAGGGCTAGTACATTCCACAATGGCTAGCCTCTGATCTGTCCCGGGTCGCACTTACCTACAAGAAGAAATACTCACTTTTAAAATTTCTTCTCCAGCGTTGCCATCTCTGTTGTGGGCAGCTGAAGCCAGCGCAATCCTCTTCTGCATCCTCTTCCGCGTCTGGGGAAAAGTTTATAGACTGGCTGGTCCTAGGGGGTGAAAGGGAACGGGGGCATAACCTACGGACATCTAAGTACTGTAGAAAGCAGAGTGTAGAGTGCTTGCACTGGCCAAGGGGTTCCATGGTGTAATGGTTAGCACTCTGGACTCTGAATCCAGCGATCCGAGTTCAAATCTCGGTGGGACCTTCTGTGGAGACTCACGCTTCATTTATTTGTGGAAAATCAATATGTGTCTTATGGCCACTGATACCATAAGCTGGTGATTACGTGGCTGGTTGTGGATTTAGTGAGCGTGGCTTATTATAAGCATGCTGCTCAGGGCCATCCCATTGCCAGGCGCTAAGCCGTGATGCAGAGAGCTCTATTAAAAGAAAATATCTGAAGCCCTAAGTATTTTTACCAGGAGCAGGAAAGGAATGCCAAGTGGTCCTCGTTAGTATAGTGGTGAGTATCCCCGCCTGTCACGCGGGAGACCGTGGTTCGATTCCCCGACGGGGAGAAACATCTTTCTTTTCTACCCAGTTACCCACGCACCTCTCTGGTGCTGGACATCTTAAGTCCTTGTAATGCTCTTTCCAGAAGAAAGTGTTTGCTCGGGTTTGCTGTACATGGCAATTGGGGAAAGTCATCTCATGGCCACCCTGCACAACACCAGCTTTGTCACAGTTTCAGAGGTCACGAATGCTTCAGACCACCTCTGCAATTTAACTCTGGCTTTTCCCTGTGGCCCTAAGTGCCTTTACCAGGAGGAGGGGCGGCGGCGGCGGCGGCAGCGGCAGCCGCAAGAAGCACTACATGGCCATTGTGGTCCTCGTTAGTATAGTGGTGAGTATCCCCGCCTGTCACGCGGGAGACCGGGGTTCAATTCCCCGACGGGGAGAAACGATTTTCTTTTCTTTTCGGGGAATGAGATGGAACAGCCAGCATCAAAGACAGGTCCCAGCTGGGAAAAGGGAATGCTCTTGCTGGACAAATTCTCATCAAGGCCTGAGCAAATGGGATGATGACAAGGGAAGGCCCAATCAGTTCTTAATAGCGTGGAAAGTGCAGAGATTTGAATCTCAATAGAACTTACCCTGGGACCAACTCCTGAACATGTTGCATACCGGGGGAGAGAGAGTCGAAAAGACCTCTCCAAGGCCAAAGCTGCATACTCTGCTGTATGTTAGCCTGGTGTTGGGCTTTAGGAGAGATGGAGTGATCTGTGAAGAGCACACTGGGCTCTCTGGCCTACTCCGGTCTACCGCATGCCTCATTTCATCTTGAGAGTTTCACCGTCTTTTCATGTTAAACAAGTCATGGTGTTTCTGGATCCCTCTTTGAAAAATCACCATACCCCTGATGGAGAAAATCTCCCAAAAGGCTTTTTTGTTCAAGCAACTGAAAGTGCCAGAGCTTCAAAAAGTGTGTTTGTGACCTTTAAAGGAGTCGAAAAAAGGATCATCCAGCCTCATCCACAACCATAGTCACCTGGTTAGATACAACAATCCTGAGGGCTTAAAGCGGAGTTCCCGGGCACGAAAATTTTTTTTCAGTGAACATACCCCCGGGACAGTCAGGGCTAGTACATTCCACAATGGCTAGCCTCTGATCTGTCCCGGGTCGCACTTACCTACAAGAAGAAATACTCACTTTTAAAATTTCTTCTCCAGCGTTGCCATCTCTGTTGTGGGCAGCTGAAGCCAGCGCAATCCTCTTCTGCATCCTCTTCCGCGTCTGGGGAAAAGTTTATAGACTGGCTGGTCCTAGGGGGTGAAAGGGAACGGGGGCATAACCTACGGACATCTAAGTACTGTAGAAAGCAGAGTGTAGAGTGCTTGCACTGGCCAAGGGGTTCCATGGTGTAATGGTTAGCACTCTGGACTTTGAATCCAGTGATCCGAGTTCAAATCTCGGTGGAACCTATTGTGGAGAATCACGCTTCATTTCTTTGTGGAAAATCAGTATGTTTCTTATGGCCACTGATACCATAAGCTTCTGATTACATGGCTGGTTGTGGATTTAGTGAGCGTGGCTTATTATAAGCATGCTGCCCAGGGCCATCCCATTGCCAGGCGCTAACCCGTGATGCAGAGAGCTCTATTAAAAGAAAATATCTGCAGCCCTAAGTATTTTTACCAGGGGCAGGAAAAGGGTGGCAAGCGGTCCTCGTTAGTATAGTGGTGAGTATCCCCGCCTGTCACGCGGGAGACCGGGGTTCGATTCCCCGACGGGGAGAAGCGACTTTCTTTTCAACCCACTTACCCATGCGCCTCGCTGGACAGCTTAAGTCCTTGTAATGCTCTTTCCAGATGGAGAAAATCTCCCAAAAGGCTTTTTTGTTCAAGCAACTGAAAGTGCCAGAGCTTCAAAAAGTGTGTTTGTGACCTTTAAAGGAGTGGAAAAAAGGATCCTAGGGGGTTAAAGGGGATGGGGGCCATAACCTACGGACATCTCAGTACAACAGAAAGCAGAGCTCCTAGCTCCTGTACTCAACCAGGGGTTCCATGGTGTAATGGTTAGCACTCTGGACTCTGAATCCAGCGATCCGAGTTCAAATCTCGGTGGGACCTTCTGTGGAGACTCACGCTTCATTTATTTGTGGAAAATCAATATGTGTCTTATGGCCACTGATACCATAAGCTGGTGATTACGTGGCTGGTTGTGGATTTAGTGAGCGTGGCTTATTATAAGCATGCTGCTCAGGGCCATCCCATTGCCAGGCGCTAAGCCGTGATGCAGAGAGCTCTATTAAAAGAAAATATCTGAAGCCCTAAGTATTTTTACCAGGAGCAGGAAAGGAATGCCAAGTGGTCCTCGTTAGTATAGTGGTGAGTATCCCCGCCTGTCACGCGGGAGACCGGGGTTCGATTCCCCGACGGGGAGAAACATCTTTCTTTTCTACCCAGTTACCCACGCACCTCTCTGGTGCTGGACATCTTAAGTCCTTGTAATGCTCTTTCCAGAAGAAAGTGTTTGCTCGGGTTTGCTGTACATGGCAATTGGGGAAAGTCATCTCATGGCCACCCTGCACAACACCAGCTTTGTCACAGTTTCAGAGGTCACGAATGCTTCAGACCACCTCTGCAATTTAACTCTGGCTTTTCCCTGTGGCCCTAAGTGCCTTTACCAGGAGGAGGGGCGGCGGCGGCAGCCGCAAGAAGCACTACATGGCCATTGTGGTCCTCGTTAGTATAGTGGTGAGTATCCCCGCCTGTCACGCGGGAGACCGGGGTTCAATTCCCCGACGGGGAGAAACGATTTTCTTTTCTTTTCGGGGAATGAGATGGAACAGCCAGCATCAAAGACAGGTCCCAGCTGGGAAAAGGGAATGCTCTTGCTGGACAAATTCTCATCAAGGCCTGAGCAAATGGGATGATGACAAGGGAAGGCCCAATCAGTTCTTAATAGCGTGGAAAGTGCAGAGATTTGAATCTCAATAGAACTTACCCTGGGACCAACTCCTGAACATGTTGCATACCGGGGGAGAGAGAGTCGAAAAGACCTCTCCAAGGCCAAAGCTGCATACTCTGCTGTATGTTAGCCTGGTGTTGGGCTTTAGGAGAGATGGAGTGATCTGTGAAGAGCACACTGGGCTCTCTGGCCTACTCCGGTCTACCGCATGCCTCATTTCATCTTGAGAGTTTCACCGTCTTTTCATGTTAAACAAGTCATGGTGTTTCTGGATCCCTCTTTGAAAAATCACCATACCCCTGATGGAGAAAATCTCCCAAAAGGCTTTTTTGTTCAAGCAACTGAAAGTGCCAGAGCTTCAAAAAGTGTGTTTGTGACCTTTAAAGGAGTCGAAAAAAGGATCATCCAGCCTCATCCACAACCATAGTCACCTGGTTAGATACAACAATCCTGAGGGCTTAAAGCGGAGTTCCCGGGCACGAAAATTTTTTTTCAGTGAACATACCCCCGGGACAGTCAGGGCTAGTACATTCCACAATGGCTAGCCTCTGATCTGTCCCGGGTCGCACTTACCTACAAGAAGAAATACTCACTTTTAAAATTTCTTCTCCAGCGTTGCCATCTCTGTTGTGGGCAGCTGAAGCCAGCGCAATCCTCTTCTGCATCCTCTTCCGCGTCTGGGGAAAAGTTTATAGACTGGCTGGTCCTAGGGGGTGAAAGGGAACGGGGGCATAACCTACGGACATCTAAGTACTGTAGAAAGCAGAGTGTAGAGTGCTTGCACTGGCCAAGGGGTTCCATGGTGTAATGGTTAGCACTCTGGACTTTGAATCCAGTGATCCGAGTTCAAATCTCGGTGGAACCTATTGTGGAGAATCACGCTTCATTTCTTTGTGGAAAATCAGTATGTTTCTTATGGCCACTGATACCATAAGCTTCTGATTACATGGCTGGTTGTGGATTTAGTGAGCGTGGCTTATTATAAGCATGCTGCCCAGGGCCATCCCATTGCCAGGCGCTAACCCGTGATGCAGAGAGCTCTATTAAAAGAAAATATCTGCAGCCCTAAGTATTTTTACCAGGGGCAGGAAAAGGGTGGCAAGCGGTCCTCGTTAGTATAGTGGTGAGTATCCCCGCCTGTCACGCGGGAGACCGGGGTTCGATTCCCTGACGGGGAGAAGCGACTTTCTTTTCAACCCACTTACCCATGCGCCTCGCTGGACAGCTTAAGTCCTTGTAATGCTCTTTCCAGATGGAGAAAATCTCCCAAAAGGCTTTTTTGTTCAAGCAACTGAAAGTGCCAGAGCTTCAAAAAGTGTGTTTGTGACCTTTAAAGGAGTGGAAAAAAGGATCCTAGGGGGTTAAAGGGGATGGGGGCCATAACCTACGGACATCTCAGTACAACAGAAAGCAGAGCTCCTAGCTCCTGTACTCAACCAGGGGTTCCATGGTGTAATGGTTAGCACTCTGGACTCTGAATCCAGCGATCCGAGTTCAAATCTCGGTGGGACCTTCTGTGGAGACTCACGCTTCATTTATTTGTGGAAAATCAATATGTGTCTTATGGCCACTGATACCATAAGCTGGTGATTACGTGGCTGGTTGTGGATTTAGTGAGCGTGGCTTATTATAAGCATGCTGCTCAGGGCCATCCCATTGCCAGGCGCTAAGCCGTGATGCAGAGAGCTCTATTAAAAGAAAATATCTGAAGCCCTAAGTATTTTTACCAGGAGCAGGAAAGGAATGCGAAGTGGTCCTCGTTAGTATAGTGGTGAGTATCCCCGCCTGTCACGCGGGAGACCGGGGTTCGATTCCCCGACGGGGAGAAACATCTTTCTTTTCTACCCAGTTACCCACGCACCTCTCTGGTGCTGGACATCTTAAGTCCTTGTAATGCTCTTTCCAGAAGAAAGTGTTTGCTCGGGTTTGCTGTACATGGCAATTGGGGAAAGTCATCTCATGGCCACCCTGCACAACACCAGCTTTGTCACAGTTTCAGAGGTCACGAATGCTTCAGACCACCTCTGCAATTTAACTCTGGCTTTTCCCTGTGGCCCTAAGTGCCTTTACCAGGAGGAGGGGCGGCGGCGGCAGCCGCAAGAAGCACTACATGGCCATTGTGGTCCTCGTTAGTATAGTGGTGAGTATCCCCGCCTGTCACGCGGGAGACCGGGGTTCAATTCCCCGACGGGGAGAAACGATTTTCTTTTCTTTTCGGGGAATGAGATGGAACAGCCAGCATCAAAGACAGGTCCCAGCTGGGAAAAGGGAATGCTCTTGCTGGACAAATTCTCATCAAGGCCTGAGCAAATGGGATGATGACAAGGGAAGGCCCAATCAGTTCTTAATAGCGTGGAAAGTGCAGAGATTTGAATCTCAATAGAACTTACCCTGGGACCAACTCCTGAACATGTTGCATACCGGGGGAGAGAGAGTCGAAAAGACCTCTCCAAGGCCAAAGCTGCATACTCTGCTGTATGTTAGCCTGGTGTTGGGCTTTAGGAGAGATGGAGTGATCTGTGAAGAGCACACTGGGCTCTCTGGCCTACTCCGGTCTACCGCATGCCTCATTTCATCTTGAGAGTTTCACCGTCTTTTCATGTTAAACAAGTCATGGTGTTTCTGGATCCCTCTTTGAAAAATCACCATACCCCTGATGGAGAAAATCTCCCAAAAGGCTTTTTTGTTCAAGCAACTGAAAGTGCCAGAGCTTCAAAAAGTGTGTTTGTGACCTTTAAAGGAGTCGAAAAAAGGATCATCCAGCCTCATCCACAACCATAGTCACCTGGTTAGATACAACAATCCTGAGGGCTTAAAGCGGAGTTCCCGGGCACGAAAATTTTTTTTCAGTGAACATACCCCCGGGACAGTCAGGGCTAGTACATTCCACAATGGCTAGCCTCTGATCTGTCCCGGGTCGCACTTACCTACAAGAAGAAATACTCACTTTTAAAATTTCTTCTCCAGCGTTGCCATCTCTGTTGTGGGCAGCTGAAGCCAGCGCAATCCTCTTCTGCATCCTCTTCCGCGTCTGGGGAAAAGTTTATAGACTGGCTGGTCCTAGGGGGTGAAAGGGAACGGGGGCATAACCTACGGACATCTAAGTACTGTAGAAAGCAGAGTGTAGAGTGCTTGCACTGGCCAAGGGGTTCCATGGTGTAATGGTTAGCACTCTGGACTTTGAATCCAGTGATCCGAGTTCAAATCTCGGTGGAACCTATTGTGGAGAATCACGCTTCATTTCTTTGTGGAAAATCAGTATGTTTCTTATGGCCACTGATACCATAAGCTTCTGATTACATGGCTGGTTGTGGATTTAGTGAGCGTGGCTTATTATAAGCATGCTGCCCAGGGCCATCCCATTGCCAGGCGCTAACCCGTGATGCAGAGAGCTCTATTAAAAGAAAATATCTGCAGCCCTAAGTATTTTTACCAGGGGCAGGAAAAGGGTGGCAAGCGGTCCTCGTTAGTATAGTGGTGAGTATCCCCGCCTGTCACGCGGGAGACCGGGGTTCGATTCCCCGACGGGGAGAAGCGACTTTCTTTTCAACCCACTTACCCATGCGCCTCGCTGGACAGCTTAAGTCCTTGTAATGCTCTTTCCAGATGGAGAAAATCTCCCAAAAGGCTTTTTTGTTCAAGCAACTGAAAGTGCCAGAGCTTCAAAAAGTGTGTTTGTGACCTTTAAAGGAGTGGAAAAAAGGATCCTAGGGGGTTAAAGGGGATGGGGGCCATAACCTACGGACATCTCAGTACAACAGAAAGCAGAGCTCCTAGCTCCTGTACTCAACCAGGGGTTCCATGGTGTAATGGTTAGCACTCTGGACTCTGAATCCAGCGATCCGAGTTCAAATCTCGGTGGGACCTTCTGTGGAGACTCACGCTTCATTTATTTGTGGAAAATCAATATGTGTCTTATGGCCACTGATACCATAAGCTGGTGATTACGTGGCTGGTTGTGGATTTAGTGAGCGTGGCTTATTATAAGCATGCTGCTCAGGGCCATCCCATTGCCAGGCGCTAAGCCGTGATGCAGAGAGCTCTATTAAAAGAAAATATCTGAAGCCCTAAGTATTTTTACCAGGAGCAGGAAAGGAATGCCAAGTGGTCCTCGTTAGTATAGTGGTGAGTATCCCCGCCTGTCACGCGGGAGACCGGGGTTCGATTCCCCGACGGGGAGAAACATCTTTCTTTTCTACCCAGTTACCCACGCACCTCTCTGGTGCTGGACATCTTAAGTCCTTGTAATGCTCTTTCCAGAAGAAAGTGTTTGCTCGGGTTTGCTGTACATGGCAATTGGGGAAAGTCATCTCATGGCCACCCTGCACAACACCAGCTTTGTCACAGTTTCAGAGGTCACGAATGCTTCAGACCACCTCTGCAATTTAACTCTGGCTTTTCCCTGTGGCCCTAAGTGCCTTTACCAGGAGGAGGGGCGGCGGCGGCAGCCGCAAGAAGCACTACATGGCCATTGTGGTCCTCGTTAGTATAGTGGTGAGTATCCCCGCCTGTCACGCGGGAGACCGGGGTTCAATTCCCCGACGGGGAGAAACGATTTTCTTTTCTTTTCGGGGAATGAGATGGAACAGCCAGCATCAAAGACAGGTCCCAGCTGGGAAAAGGGAATGCTCTTGCTGGACAAATTCTCATCAAGGCCTGAGCAAATGGGATGATGACAAGGGAAGGCCCAATCAGTTCTTAATAGCGTGGAAAGTGCAGAGATTTGAATCTCAATAGAACTTACCCTGGGACCAACTCCTGAACATGTTGCATACCGGGGGAGAGAGAGTCGAAAAGACCTCTCCAAGGCCAAAGCTGCATACTCTGCTGTATGTTAGCCTGGTGTTGGGCTTTAGGAGAGATGGAGTGATCTGTGAAGAGCACACTGGGCTCTCTGGCCTACTCCGGTCTACCGCATGCCTCATTTCATCTTGAGAGTTTCACCGTCTTTTCATGTTAAACAAGTCATGGTGTTTCTGGATCCCTCTTTGAAAAATCACCATACCCCTGATGGAGAAAATCTCCCAAAAGGCTTTTTTGTTCAAGCAACTGAAAGTGCCAGAGCTTCAAAAAGTGTGTTTGTGACCTTTAAAGGAGTCGAAAAAAGGATCATCCAGCCTCATCCACAACCATAGTCACCTGGTTAGATACAACAATCCTGAGGGCTTAAAGCGGAGTTCCCGGGCACGAAAATTTTTTTTCAGTGAACATACCCCCGGGACAGTCAGGGCTAGTACATTCCACAATGGCTAGCCTCTGATCTGTCCCGGGTCGCACTTACCTACAAGAAGAAATACTCACTTTTAAAATTTCTTCTCCAGCGTTGCCATCTCTGTTGTGGGCAGCTGAAGCCAGCGCAATCCTCTTCTGCATCCTCTTCCGCGTCTGGGGAAAAGTTTATAGACTGGCTGGTCCTAGGGGGTGAAAGGGAACGGGGGCATAACCTACGGACATCTAAGTACTGTAGAAAGCAGAGTGTAGAGTGCTTGCACTGGCCAAGGGGTTCCATGGTGTAATGGTTAGCACTCTGGACTTTGAATCCAGTGATCCGAGTTCAAATCTCGGTGGAACCTATTGTGGAGAATCACGCTTCATTTCTTTGTGGAAAATCAGTATGTTTCTTATGGCCACTGATACCATAAGCTTCTGATTACATGGCTGGTTGTGGATTTAGTGAGCGTGGCTTATTATAAGCATGCTGCCCAGGGCCATCCCATTGCCAGGCGCTAACCCGTGATGCAGAGAGCTCTATTAAAAGAAAATATCTGCAGCCCTAAGTATTTTTACCAGGGGCAGGAAAAGGGTGGCAAGCGGTCCTCGTTAGTATAGTGGTGAGTATCCCCGCCTGTCACGCGGGAGACCGGGGTTCGATTCCCCGACGGGGAGAAGCGACTTTCTTTTCAACCCACTTACCCATGCGCCTCGCTGGACAGCTTAAGTCCTTGTAATGCTCTTTCCAGATGGAGAAAATCTCCCAAAAGGCTTTTTTGTTCAAGCAACTGAAAGTGCCAGAGCTTCAAAAAGTGTGTTTGTGACCTTTAAAGGAGTGGAAAAAAGGATCCTAGGGGGTTAAAGGGGATGGGGGCCATAACCTACGGACATCTCAGTACAACAGAAAGCAGAGCTCCTAGCTCCTGTACTCAACCAGGGGTTCCATGGTGTAATGGTTAGCACTCTGGACTCTGAATCCAGCGATCCGAGTTCAAATCTCGGTGGGACCTTCTGTGGAGACTCACGCTTCATTTATTTGTGGAAAATCAATATGTGTCTTATGGCCACTGATACCATAAGCTGGTGATTACGTGGCTGGTTGTGGATTTAGTGAGCGTGGCTTATTATAAGCATGCTGCTCAGGGCCATCCCATTGCCAGGCGCTAAGCCGTGATGCAGAGAGCTCTATTAAAAGAAAATATCTGAAGCCCTAAGTATTTTTACCAGGAGCAGGAAAGGAATGCCAAGTGGTCCTCGTTAGTATAGTGGTGAGTATCCCCGCCTGTCACGCGGGAGACCGGGGTTCGATTCCCCGACGGGGAGAAACATCTTTCTTTTCTACCCAGTTACCCACGCACCTCTCTGGTGCTGGACATCTTAAGTCCTTGTAATGCTCTTTCCAGAAGAAAGTGTTTGCTCGGGTTTGCTGTACATGGCAATTGGGGAAAGTCATCTCATGGCCACCCTGCACAACACCAGCTTTGTCACAGTTTCAGAGGTCACGAATGCTTCAGACCACCTCTGCAATTTAACTCTGGCTTTTCCCTGTGGCCCTAAGTGCCTTTACCAGGAGGAGGGGCGGCGGCAGCAGCCGCAAGAAGCACTACATGGCCATTGTGGTCCTCGTTAGTATAGTGGTGAGTATCCCCGCCTGTCACGCGGGAGACCGGGGTTCAATTCCCCGACGGGGAGAAACGATTTTCTTTTCTTTTCGGGGAATGAGATGGAACAGCCAGCATCAAAGACAGGTCCCAGCTGGGAAAAGGGAATGCTCTTGCTGGACAAATTCTCATCAAGGCCTGAGCAAATGGGATGATGACAAGGGAAGGCCCAATCAGTTCTTAATAGCGTGGAAAGTGCAGAGATTTGAATCTCAATAGAACTTACCCTGGGACCAACTCCTGAACATGTTGCATACCGGGGGAGAGAGAGTCGAAAAGACCTCTCCAAGGCCAAAGCTGCATACTCTGCTGTATGTTAGCCTGGTGTTGGGCTTTAGGAGAGATGGAGTGATCTGTGAAGAGCACACTGGGCTCTCTGGCCTACTCCGGTCTACCGCATGCCTCATTTCATCTTGAGAGTTTCACCGTCTTTTCATGTTAAACAAGTCATGGTGTTTCTGGATCCCTCTTTGAAAAATCACCATACCCCTGATGGAGAAAATCTCCCAAAAGGCTTTTTTGTTCAAGCAACTGAAAGTGCCAGAGCTTCAAAAAGTGTGTTTGTGACCTTTAAAGGAGTCGAAAAAAGGATCATCCAGCCTCATCCACAACCATAGTCACCTGGTTAGATACAACAATCCTGAGGGCTTAAAGCGGAGTTCCCGGGCACGAAAATTTTTTTTCAGTGAACATACCCCCAGGACAGTCAGGGCTAGTACATTCCACAATGGCTAGCCTCTGATCTGTCCCGGGTCGCACTTACCTACAAGAAGAAATACTCACTTTTAAAATTTCTTCTCCAGCGTTGCCATCTCTGTTGTGGGCAGCTGAAGCCAGCGCAATCCTCTTCTGCATCCTCTTCCGCGTCTGGGGAAAAGTTTATAGACTGGCTGGTCCTAGGGGGTGAAAGGGAACGGGGGCATAACCTACGGACATCTAAGTACTGTAGAAAGCAGAGTGTAGAGTGCTTGCACTGGCCAAGGGGTTCCATGGTGTAATGGTTAGCACTCTGGACTTTGAATCCAGTGATCCGAGTTCAAATCTCGGTGGAACCTATTGTGGAGAATCACGCTTCATTTCTTTGTGGAAAATCAGTATGTTTCTTATGGCCACTGATACCATAAGCTTCTGATTACATGGCTGGTTGTGGATTTAGTGAGCGTGGCTTATTATAAGCATGCTGCCCAGGGCCATCCCATTGCCAGGCGCTAACCCGTGATGCAGAGAGCTCTATTAAAAGAAAATATCTGCAGCCCTAAGTATTTTTACCAGGGGCAGGAAAAGGGTGGCAAGCGGTCCTCGTTAGTATAGTGGTGAGTATCCCCGCCTGTCACGCGGGAGACCGGGGTTCGATTCCCCGACGGGGAGAAGCGACTTTCTTTTCAACCCACTTACCCATGCGCCTCGCTGGACAGCTTAAGTCCTTGTAATGCTCTTTCCAGATGGAGAAAATCTCCCAAAAGGCTTTTTTGTTCAAGCAACTGAAAGTGCCAGAGCTTCAAAAAGTGTGTTTGTGACCTTTAAAGGAGTGGAAAAAAGGATCCTAGGGGGTTAAAGGGGATGGGGGCCATAACCTACGGACATCTCAGTACAACAGAAAGCAGAGCTCCTAGCTCCTGTACTCAACCAGGGGTTCCATGGTGTAATGGTTAGCACTCTGGACTCTGAATCCAGCGATCCGAGTTCAAATCTCGGTGGGACCTTCTGTGGAGACTCACGCTTCATTTATTTGTGGAAAATCAATATGTGTCTTATGGCCACTGATACCATAAGCTGGTGATTACGTGGCTGGTTGTGGATTTAGTGAGCGTGGCTTATTATAAGCATGCTGCTCAGGGCCATCCCATTGCCAGGCGCTAAGCCGTGATGCAGAGAGCTCTATTAAAAGAAAATATCTGAAGCCCTAAGTATTTTTACCAGGAGCAGGAAAGGAATGCCAAGTGGATCTTCGTTAGTATAGTGGTGAGTATCCCCGCCTGTCACGCGGGAGACCGGGGTTCGATTCCCCGACGGGGAGAAACATCTTTCTTTTCTACCCAGTTACCCACGCACCTCTCTGGTGCTGGACATCTTAAGTCCTTGTAATGCTCTTTCCAGAAGAAAGTGTTTGCTCGGGTTTGCTGTACATGGCAATTGGGGAAAGTCATCTCATGGCCACCCTGCACAACACCAGCTTTGTCACAGTTTCAGAGGTCACGAATGCTTCAGACCACCTCTGCAATTTAACTCTGGCTTTTCCCTGTGGCCCTAAGTGCCTTTACCAGGAGGAGGGGCGGCGGCGGCGGCAGCCGCAAGAAGCACTACATGGCCATTGTGGTCCTCGTTAGTATAGTGGTGAGTATCCCCGCCTGTCACGCGGGAGACCGGGGTTCAATTCCCCGACGGGGAGAAACGATTTTCTTTTCTTTTCGGGGAATGAGATGGAACAGCCAGCATCAAAGACAGGTCCCAGCTGGGAAAAGGGAATGCTCTTGCTGGACAAATTCTCATCAAGGCCTGAGCAAATGGGATGATGACAAGGGAAGGCCCAATCAGTTCTTAATAGCGTGGAAAGTGCAGAGATTTGAATCTCAATAGAACTTACCCTGGGACCAACTCCTGAACATGTTGCATACCGGGGGAGAGAGAGTCGAAAAGACCTCTCCAAGGCCAAAGCTGCATACTCTGCTGTATGTTAGCCTGGTGTTGGGCTTTAGGAGAGATGGAGTGATCTGTGAAGAGCACACTGGGCTCTCTGGCCTACTCCGGTCTACCGCATGCCTCATTTCATCTTGAGAGTTTCACCGTCTTTTCATGTTAAACAAGTCATGGTGTTTCTGGATCCCTCTTTGAAAAATCACCATACCCCTGATGGAGAAAATCTCCCAAAAGGCTTTTTTGTTCAAGCAACTGAAAGTGCCAGAGCTTCAAAAAGTGTGTTTGTGACCTTTAAAGGAGTCGAAAAAAGGATCATCCAGCCTCATCCACAACCATAGTCACCTGGTTAGATACAACAATCCTGAGGGCTTAAAGCGGAGTTCCCGGGCACGAAAATTTTTTTTCAGTGAACATACCCCCGGGACAGTCAGGGCTAGTACATTCCACAATGGCTAGCCTCTGATCTGTCCCGGGTCGCACTTACCTACAAGAAGAAATACTCACTTTTAAAATTTCTTCTCCAGCGTTGCCATCTCTGTTGTGGGCAGCTGAAGCCAGCGCAATCCTCTTCTGCATCCTCTTCCGCGTCTGGGGAAAAGTTTATAGACTGGCTGGTCCTAGGGGGTGAAAGGGAACGGGGGCATAACCTACGGACATCTAAGTACTGTAGAAAGCAGAGTGTAGAGTGCTTGCACTGGCACTGGCCAAGGGGTTCCATGGTGTAATGGTTAGCACTCTGGACTTTGAATCCAGTGATCCGAGTTCAAATCTCGGTGGAACCTATTGTGGAGAATCACGCTTCATTTCTTTGTGGAAAATCAGTATGTTTCTTATGGCCACTGATACCATAAGCTTCTGATTACATGGCTGGTTGTGGATTTAGTGAGCGTGGCTTATTATAAGCATGCTGCCCAGGGCCATCCCATTGCCAGGCGCTAACCCGTGATGCAGAGAGCTCTATTAAAAGAAAATATCTGCAGCCCTAAGTATTTTTACCAGGGGCAGGAAAAGGGTGGCAAGCGGTCCTCGTTAGTATAGTGGTGAGTATCCCCGCCTGTCACGCGGGAGACCGGGGTTCGATTCCCCGACGGGGAGAAGCGACTTTCTTTTCAACCCACTTACCCATGCGCCTCGCTGGACAGCTTAAGTCCTTGTAATGCTCTTTCCAGATGGAGAAAATCTCCCAAAAGGCTTTTTTGTTCAAGCAACTGAAAGTGCCAGAGCTTCAAAAAGTGTGTTTGTGACCTTTAAAGGAGTGGAAAAAAGGATCCTAGGGGGTTAAAGGGGATGGGGGCCATAACCTACGGACATCTCAGTACAACAGAAAGCAGAGCTCCTAGCTCCTGTACTCAACCAGGGGTTCCATGGTGTAATGGTTAGCACTCTGGACTCTGAATCCAGCGATCCGAGTTCAAATCTCGGTGGGACCTTCTGTGGAGACTCACGCTTCATTTATTTGTGGAAAATCAATATGTGTCTTATGGCCACTGATACCATAAGCTGGTGATTACGTGGCTGGTTGTGGATTTAGTGAGCGTGGCTTATTATAAGCATGCTGCTCAGGGCCATCCCATTGCCAGGCGCTAAGCCGTGATGCAGAGAGCTCTATTAAAAGAAAATATCTGAAGCCCTAAGTATTTTTACCAGGAGCAGGAAAGGAATGCCAAGTGGTCCTCGTTAGTATAGTGGTGAGTATCCCCGCCTGTCACGCGGGAGACCGGGGTTCGATTCCCCGACGGGGAGAAACATCTTTCTTTTCTACCCAGTTACCCACGCACCTCTCTGGTGCTGGACATCTTAAGTCCTTGTAATGCTCTTTCCAGAAGAAAGTGTTTGCTCGGGTTTGCTGTACATGGCAATTGGGGAAAGTCATCTCATGGCCACCCTGCACAACACCAGCTTTGTCACAGTTTCAGAGGTCACGAATGCTTCAGACCACCTCTGCAATTTAACTCTGGCTTTTCCCTGTGGCCCTAAGTGCCTTTACCAGGAGGAGGGGCGGCGGCGGCAGCAGCCGCAAGAAGCACTACATGGCCATTGTGGTCCTCGTTAGTATAGTGGTGAGTATCCCCGCCTGTCACGCGGGAGACCGGGGTTCAATTCCCCGACGGGGAGAAACGATTTTCTTTTCTTTTCGGGGAATGAGATGGAACAGCCAGCATCAAAGACAGGTCCCAGCTGGGAAAAGGGAATGCTCTTGCTGGACAAATTCTCATCAAGGCCTGAGAAAATGGGATGATGACAAGGGAAGGCCCAATCAGTTCTTAATAGCGTGGAAAGTGCAGAGATTTGAATCTCAATAGAACTTACCCTGGGACCAACTCCTGAACATGTTGCATACCGGGGGAGAGAGAGTCGAAAAGACCTCTCCAAGGCCAAAGCTGCATACTCTGCTGTATGTTAGCCTGGTGTTGGGCTTTAGGAGAGATGGAGTGATCTGTGAAGAGCACACTGGGCTCTCTGGCCTACTCCGGTCTACCGCATGCCTCATTTCATCTTGAGAGTTTCACCGTCTTTTCATGTTAAACAAGTCATGGTGTTTCTGGATCCCTCTTTGAAAAATCACCATACCCCTGATGGAGAAAATCTCCCAAAAGGCTTTTTTGTTCAAGCAACTGAAAGTGCCAGAGCTTCAAAAAGTGTGTTTGTGACCTTTAAAGGAGTCGAAAAAAGGATCATCCAGCCTCATCCACAACCATAGTCACCTGGTTAGATACAACAATCCTGAGGGCTTAAAGCGGAGTTCCCGGGCACGAAAATTTTTTTTCAGTGAACATACCCCCGGGACAGTCAGGGCTAGTACATTCCACAATGGCTAGCCTCTGATCTGTCCCGGGTCGCACTTACCTACAAGAAGAAATACTCACTTTTAAAATTTCTTCTCCAGCGTTGCCATCTCTGTTGTGGGCAGCTGAAGCCAGCGCAATCCTCTTCTGCATCCTCTTCCGCGTCTGGGGAAAAGTTTATAGACTGGCTGGTCCTAGGGGGTGAAAGGGAACGGGGGCATAACCTACGGACATCTAAGTACTGTAGAAAGCAGAGTGTAGAGTGCTTGCACTGGCCAAGGGGTTCCATGGTGTAATGGTTAGCACTCTGGACTTTGAATCCAGTGATCCGAGTTCAAATCTCGGTGGAACCTATTGTGGAGAATCACGCTTCATTTCTTTGTGGAAAATCAGTATGTTTCTTATGGCCACTGATACCATAAGCTTCTGATTACATGGCTGGTTGTGGATTTAGTGAGCGTGGCTTATTATAAGCATGCTGCCCAGGGCCATCCCATTGCCAGGCGCTAACCCGTGATGCAGAGAGCTCTATTAAAAGAAAATATCTGCAGCCCTAAGTATTTTTACCAGGGGCAGGAAAAGGGTGGCAAGCGGTCCTCGTTAGTATAGTGGTGAGTATCCCCGCCTGTCACGCGGGAGACCGGGGTTCGATTCCCCGACGGGGAGAAGCGACTTTCTTTTCAACCCACTTACCCATGCGCCTCGCTGGACAGCTTAAGTCCTTGTAATGCTCTTTCCAGATGGAGAAAATCTCCCAAAAGGCTTTTTTGTTCAAGCAACTGAAAGTGCCAGAGCTTCAAAAAGTGTGTTTGTGACCTTTAAAGGAGTGGAAAAAAGGATCCTAGGGGGTTAAAGGGGATGGGGGCCATAACCTACGGACATCTCAGTACAACAGAAAGCAGAGCTCCTAGCTCCTGTACTCAACCAGGGGTTCCATGGTGTAATGGTTAGCACTCTGGACTCTGAATCCAGCGATCCGAGTTCAAATCTCGGTGGGACCTTCTGTGGAGACTCACGCTTCATTTATTTGTGGAAAATCAATATGTGTCTTATGGCCACTGATACCATAAGCTGGTGATTACGTGGCTGGTTGTGGATTTAGTGAGCGTGGCTTATTATAAGCATGCTGCTCAGGGCCATCCCATTGCCAGGCGCTAAGCCGTGATGCAGAGAGCTCTATTAAAAGAAAATATCTGAAGCCCTAAGTATTTTTACCAGGAGCAGGAAAGGAATGCCAAGTGGTCCTCGTTAGTATAGTGGTGAGTATCCCCGCCTGTCACGCGGGAGACCGGGGTTCGATTCCCCGACGGGGAGAAACATCTTTCTTTTCTACCCAGTTACCCACGCACCTCTCTGGTGCTGGACATCTTAAGTCCTTGTAATGCTCTTTCCAGAAGAAAGTGTTTGCTCGGGTTTGCTGTACATGGCAATTGGGGAAAGTCATCTCATGGCCACCCTGCACAACACCAGCTTTGTCACAGTTTCAGAGGTCACGAATGCTTCAGACCACCTCTGCAATTTAACTCTGGCTTTTCCCTGTGGCCCTAAGTGCCTTTACCAGGAGGAGGGGCGGCGGCGGCGGCGGCGGCGGCAGCCGCAAGAAGCACTACATGGCCATTGTGGTCCTCGTTAGTATAGTGGTGAGTATCCCCGCCTGTCACGCGGGAGACCGGGGTTCAATTCCCCGACGGGGAGAAACGATTTTCTTTTCTTTTCGGGGAATGAGATGGAACAGCCAGCATCAAAGACAGGTCCCAGCTGGGAAAAGGGAATGCTCTTGCTGGACAAATTCTCATCAAGGCCTGAGCAAATGGGATGATGACAAGGGAAGGCCCAATCAGTTCTTAATAGCGTGGAAAGTGCAGAGATTTGAATCTCAATAGAACTTACCCTGGGACCAACTCCTGAACATGTTGCATACCGGGGGAGAGAGAGTCGAAAAGACCTCTCCAAGGCCAAAGCTGCATACTCTGCTGTATGTTAGCCTGGTGTTGGGCTTTAGGAGAGATGGAGTGATCTGTGAAGAGCACACTGGGCTCTCTGGCCTACTCCGGTCTACCGCATGCCTCATTTCATCTTGAGAGTTTCACCGTCTTTTCATGTTAAACAAGTCATGGTGTTTCTGGATCCCTCTTTGAAAAATCACCATACCCCTGATGGAGAAAATCTCCCAAAAGGCTTTTTTGTTCAAGCAACTGAAAGTGCCAGAGCTTCAAAAAGTGTGTTTGTGACCTTTAAAGGAGTCGAAAAAAGGATCATCCAGCCTCATCCACAACCATAGTCACCTGGTTAGATACAACAATCCTGAGGGCTTAAAGCGGAGTTCCCGGGCACGAAAATTTTTTTTCAGTGAACATACCCCCGGGACAGTCAGGGCTAGTACATTCCACAATGGCTAGCCTCTGATCTGTCCCGGGTTGCACTTACCTACAAGAAGAAATACTCACTTTTAAAATTTCTTCTCCAGCGTTGCCATCTCTGTTGTGGGCAGCTGAAGCCAGCGCAATCCTCTTCTGCATCCTCTTCCGCGTCTGGGGAAAAGTTTATAGACTGGCTGGTCCTAGGGGGTGAAAGGGAACGGGGGCATAACCTACGGACATCTAAGTACTGTAGAAAGCAGAGTGTAGAGTGCTTGCACTGGCCAAGGGGTTCCATGGTGTAATGGTTAGCACTCTGGACTTTGAATCCAGTGATCCGAGTTCAAATCTCGGTGGAACCTATTGTGGAGAATCACGCTTCATTTCTTTGTGGAAAATCAGTATGTTTCTTATGGCCACTGATACCATAAGCTTCTGATTACATGGCTGGTTGTGGATTTAGTGAGCGTGGCTTATTATAAGCATGCTGCCCAGGGCCATCCCATTGCCAGGCGCTAACCCGTGATGCAGAGAGCTCTATTAAAAGAAAATATCTGCAGCCCTAAGTATTTTTACCAGGGGCAGGAAAAGGGTGGCAAGCGGTCCTCGTTAGTATAGTGGTGAGTATCCCCGCCTGTCACGCGGGAGACCGGGGTTCGATTCCCCGACGGGGAGAAGCGACTTTCTTTTCAACCCACTTACCCATGCGCCTCGCTGGACAGCTTAAGTCCTTGTAATGCTCTTTCCAGATGGAGAAAATCTCCCAAAAGGCTTTTTTGTTCAAGCAACTGAAAGTGCCAGAGCTTCAAAAAGTGTGTTTGTGACCTTTAAAGGAGTGGAAAAAAGGATCCTAGGGGGTTAAAGGGGATGGGGGCCATAACCTACGGACATCTCAGTACAACAGAAAGCAGAGCTCCTAGCTCCTGTACTCAACCAGGGGTTCCATGGTGTAATGGTTAGCACTCTGGACTCTGAATCCAGCGATCCGAGTTCAAATCTCGGTGGGACCTTCTGTGGAGACTCACGCTTCATTTATTTGTGGAAAATCAATATGTGTCTTATGGCCACTGATACCATAAGCTGGTGATTACGTGGCTGGTTGTGGATTTAGTGAGCGTGGCTTATTATAAGCATGCTGCTCAGGGCCATCCCATTGCCAGGCGCTAAGCCGTGATGCAGAGAGCTCTATTAAAAGAAAATATCTGAAGCCCTAAGTATTTTTACCAGGAGCAGGAAAGGAATGCCAAGTGGATCTTCGTTAGTATAGTGGTGAGTATCCCCACCTGTCACGCGGGAGACCGGGGTTCGATTCCCCGACGGGGAGAAACATCTTTCTTTTCTACCCAGTTACCCACGCACCTCTCTGGTGCTGGACATCTTAAGTCCTTGTAATGCTCTTTCCAGAAGAAAGTGTTTGCTCGGGTTTGCTGTACATGGCAATTGGGGAAAGTCATCTCATGGCCACCCTGCACAACACCAGCTTTGTCACAGTTTCAGAGGTCACGAATGCTTCAGACCACCTCTGCAATTTAACTCTGGCTTTTCCCTGTGGCCCTAAGTGCCTTTACCAGGAGGAGGGGCGGCGGCGGCGGCAGCCGCAAGAAGCACTACATGGCCATTGTGGTCCTCGTTAGTATAGTGGTGAGTATCCCCGCCTGTCACGCGGGAGACCGGGGTTCAATTCCCCGACGGGGAGAAACGATTTTCTTTTCTTTTCGGGGAATGAGATGGAACAGCCAGCATCAAAGACAGGTCCCAGCTGGGAAAAGGGAATGCTCTTGCTGGACAAATTCTCATCAAGGCCTGAGCAAATGGGATGATGACAAGGGAAGGCCCAATCAGTTCTTAATAGCGTGGAAAGTGCAGAGATTTGAATCTCAATAGAACTTACCCTGGGACCAACTCCTGAACATGTTGCATACCGGGGGAGAGAGAGTCGAAAAGACCTCTCCAAGGCCAAAGCTGCATACTCTGCTGTATGTTAGCCTGGTGTTGGGCTTTAGGAGAGATGGAGTGATCTGTGAAGAGCACACTGGGCTCTCTGGCCTACTCCGGTCTACCGCATGCCTCATTTCATCTTGAGAGTTTCACCGTCTTTTCATGTTAAACAAGTCATGGTGTTTCTGGATCCCTCTTTGAAAAATCACCATACCCCTGATGGAGAAAATCTCCCAAAAGGCTTTTTTGTTCAAGCAACTGAAAGTGCCAGAGCTTCAAAAAGTGTGTTTGTGACCTTTAAAGGAGTCGAAAAAAGGATCATCCAGCCTCATCCACAACCATAGTCACCTGGTTAGATACAACAATCCTGAGGGCTTAAAGCGGAGTTCCCGGGCACGAAAATTTTTTTTCAGTGAACATACCCCCGGGACAGTCAGGGCTAGTACATTCCACAATGGCTAGCCTCTGATCTGTCCCGGGTCGCACTTACCTACAAGAAGAAATACTCACTTTTAAAATTTCTTCTCCAGCGTTGCCATCTCTGTTGTGGGCAGCTGAAGCCAGCGCAATCCTCTTCTGCATCCTCTTCCGCGTCTGGGGAAAAGTTTATAGACTGGCTGGTCCTAGGGGGTGAAAGGGAACGGGGGCATAACCTACGGACATCTAAGTACTGTAGAAAGCAGAGTGTAGAGTGCTTGCACTGGCCAAGGGGTTCCATGGTGTAATGGTTAGCACTCTGGACTTTGAATCCAGTGATCCGAGTTCAAATCTCGGTGGAACCTATTGTGGAGAATCACGCTTCATTTCTTTGTGGAAAATCAGTATGTTTCTTATGGCCACTGATACCATAAGCTTCTGATTACATGGCTGGTTGTGGATTTAGTGAGCGTGGCTTATTATAAGCATGCTGCCCAGGGCCATCCCATTGCCAGGCGCTAACCCGTGATGCAGAGAGCTCTATTAAAAGAAAATATCTGCAGCCCTAAGTATTTTTACCAGGGGCAGGAAAAGGGTGGCAAGCGGTCCTCGTTAGTATAGTGGTGAGTATCCCCGCCTGTCACGCGGGAGACCGGGGTTCGATTCCCCGACGGGGAGAAGCGACTTTCTTTTCAACCCACTTACCCATGCGCCTCGCTGGACAGCTTAAGTCCTTGTAATGCTCTTTCCAGATGGAGAAAATCTCCCAAAAGGCTTTTTTGTTCAAGCAACTGAAAGTGCCAGAGCTTCAAAAAGTGTGTTTGTGACCTTTAAAGGAGTGGAAAAAAGGATCCTAGGGGGTTAAAGGGGATGGGGGCCATAACCTACGGACATCTCAGTACAACAGAAAGCAGAGCTCCTAGCTCCTGTACTCAACCAGGGGTTCCATGGTGTAATGGTTAGCACTCTGGACTCTGAATCCAGCGATCCGAGTTCAAATCTCGGTGGGACCTTCTGTGGAGACTCACGCTTCATTTATTTGTGGAAAATCAATATGTGTCTTATGGCCACTGATACCATAAGCTGGTGATTACGTGGCTGGTTGTGGATTTAGTGAGCGTGGCTTATTATAAGCATGCTGCTCAGGGCCATCCCATTGCCAGGCGCTAAGCCGTGATGCAGAGAGCTCTATTAAAAGAAAATATCTGAAGCCCTAAGTATTTTTACCAGGAGCAGGAAAGGAATGCCAAGTGGTCCTCGTTAGTATAGTGGTGAGTATCCCCGCCTGTCACGCGGGAGACCGGGGTTCGATTCCCCGACGGGGAGAAACATCTTTCTTTTCTACCCAGTTACCCACGCACCTCTCTGGTGCTGGACATCTTAAGTCCTTGTAATGCTCTTTCCAGAAGAAAGTGTTTGCTCGGGTTTGCTGTACATGGCAATTGGGGAAAGTCATCTCATGGCCACCCTGCACAACACCAGCTTTGTCACAGTTTCAGAGGTCACGAATGCTTCAGACCACCTCTGCAATTTAACTCTGGCTTTTCCCTGTGGCCCTAAGTGCCTTTACCAGGAGGAGGGGCGGCGGCGGCAGCGGCAGCCGCAAGAAGCACTACATGGCCATTGTGGTCCTCGTTAGTATAGTGGTGAGTATCCCCGCCTGTCACGCGGGAGACCGGGGTTCAATTCCCCGACGGGGAGAAACGATTTTCTTTTCTTTTCGGGGAATGAGATGGAACAGCCAGCATCAAAGACAGGTCCCAGCTGGGAAAAGGGAATGCTCTTGCTGGACAAATTCTCATCAAGGCCTGAGAAAATGGGATGATGACAAGGGAAGGCCCAATCAGTTCTTAATAGCGTGGAAAGTGCAGAGATTTGAATCTCAATAGAACTTACCCTGGGACCAACTCCTGAACATGTTGCATACCGGGGGAGAGAGAGTCGAAAAGACCTCTCCAAGGCCAAAGCTGCATACTCTGCTGTATGTTAGCCTGGTGTTGGGCTTTAGGAGAGATGGAGTGATCTGTGAAGAGCACACTGGGCTCTCTGGCCTACTCCGGTCTACCACATGCCTCATTTCATCTTGAGAGTTTCACCGTCTTTTCATGTTAAACAAGTCATGGTGTTTCTGGATCCCTCTTTGAAAAATCACCATACCCCTGATGGAGAAAATCTCCCAAAAGGCTTTTTTGTTCAAGCAACTGAAAGTGCCAGAGCTTCAAAAAGTGTGTTTGTGACCTTTAAAGGAGTCGAAAAAAGGATCATCCAGCCTCATCCACAACCATAGTCACCTGGTTAGATACAACAATCCTGAGGGCTTAAAGCGGAGTTCCCGGGCACGAAAATTTTTTTTCAGTGAACATACCCCCGGGACAGTCAGGGCTAGTACATTCCACAATGGCTAGCCTCTGATCTGTCCCGGGTCGCACTTACCTACAAGAAGAAATACTCACTTTTAAAATTTCTTCTCCAGCGTTGCCATCTCTGTTGTGGGCAGCTGAAGCCAGCGCAATCCTCTTCTGCATCCTCTTCCGCGTCTGGGGAAAAGTTTATAGACTGGCTGGTCCTAGGGGGTGAAAGGGAACGGGGGCATAACCTACGGACATCTAAGTACTGTAGAAAGCAGAGTGTAGAGTGCTTGCACTGGCCAAGGGGTTCCATGGTGTAATGGTTAGCACTCTGGACTTTGAATCCAGTGATCCGAGTTCAAATCTCGGTGGAACCTATTGTGGAGAATCACGCTTCATTTCTTTGTGGAAAATCAGTATGTTTCTTATGGCCACTGATACCATAAGCTTCTGATTACATGGCTGGTTGTGGATTTAGTGAGCGTGGCTTATTATAAGCATGCTGCCCAGGGCCATCCCATTGCCAGGCGCTAACCCGTGATGCAGAGAGCTCTATTAAAAGAAAATATCTGCAGCCCTAAGTATTTTTACCAGGGGCAGGAAAAGGGTGGCAAGCGGTCCTCGTTAGTATAGTGGTGAGTATCCCCGCCTGTCACGCGGGAGACCGGGGTTCGATTCCCCGACGGGGAGAAGCGACTTTCTTTTCAACCCACTTACCCATGCGCCTCGCTGGACAGCTTAAGTCCTTGTAATGCTCTTTCCAGATGGAGAAAATCTCCCAAAAGGCTTTTTTGTTCAAGCAACTGAAAGTGCCAGAGCTTCAAAAAGTGTGTTTGTGACCTTTAAAGGAGTGGAAAAAAGGATCCTAGGGGGTTAAAGGGGATGGGGGCCATAACCTACGGACATCTCAGTACAACAGAAAGCAGAGCTCCTAGCTCCTGTACTCAACCAGGGGTTCCATGGTGTAATGGTTAGCACTCTGGACTCTGAATCCAGCGATCCGAGTTCAAATCTCGGTGGGACCTTCTGTGGAGACTCACGCTTCATTTATTTGTGGAAAATCAATATGTGTCTTATGGCCACTGATACCATAAGCTGGTGATTACGTGGCTGGTTGTGGATTTAGTGAGCGTGGCTTATTATAAGCATGCTGCTCAGGGCCATCCCATTGCCAGGCGCTAAGCCGTGATGCAGAGAGCTCTATTGAAAGAAAATATCTGAAGCCCTAAGTATTTTTACCAGGAGCAGGAAAGGAATGCCAAGTGGTCCTCGTTAGTATAGTGGTGAGTATCCCCGCCTGTCACGCGGGAGACCGGGGTTCGATTCCCCGACGGGGAGAAACATCTTTCTTTTCTACCCAGTTACCCACGCACCTCTCTGGTGCTGGACATCTTAAGTCCTTGTAATGCTCTTTCCAGAAGAAAGTGTTTGCTCGGGTTTGCTGTACATGGCAATTGGGGAAAGTCATCTCATGGCCACCCTGCACAACACCAGCTTTGTCACAGTTTCAGAGGTCACGAATGCTTCAGACCACCTCTGCAATTTAACTCTGGCTTTTCCCTGTGGCCCTAAGTGCCTTTACCAGGAGGAGGGGCGGCGGCGGCAGCGGCAGCCGCAAGAAGCACTACATGGCCATTGTGGTCCTCGTTAGTATAGTGGTGAGTATCCCCGCCTGTCACGCGGGAGACCGGGGTTCAATTCCCCGACGGGGAGAAACGATTTTCTTTTCTTTTCGGGGAATGAGATGGAACAGCCAGCATCAAAGACAGGTCCCAGCTGGGAAAAGGGAATGCTCTTGCTGGACAAATTCTCATCAAGGCCTGAGCAAATGGGATGATGACAAGGGAAGGCCCAATCAGTTCTTAATAGCGTGGAAAGTGCAGAGATTTGAATCTCAATAGAACTTACCCTGGGACCAACTCCTGAACATGTTGCATACCGGGGGAGAGAGAGTCGAAAAGACCTCTCCAAGGCCAAAGCTGCATACTCTGCTGTATGTTAGCCTGGTGTTGGGCTTTAGGAGAGATGGAGTGATCTGTGAAGAGCACACTGGGCTCTCTGGCCTACTCCGGTCTACCGCATGCCTCATTTCATCTTGAGAGTTTCACCGTCTTTTCATGTTAAACAAGTCATGGTGTTTCTGGATCCCTCTTTGAAAAATCACCATACCCCTGATGGAGAAAATCTCCCAAAAGGCTTTTTTGTTCAAGCAACTGAAAGTGCCAGAGCTTCAAAAAGTGTGTTTGTGACCTTTAAAGGAGTCGAAAAAAGGATCATCCAGCCTCATCCACAACCATAGTCACCTGGTTAGATACAACAATCCTGAGGGCTTAAAGCGGAGTTCCCGGGCACGAAAATTTTTTTTCAGTGAACATACCCCCGGGACAGTCAGGGCTAGTACATTCCACAATGGCTAGCCTCTGATCTGTCCCGGGTCGCACTTACCTACAAGAAGAAATACTCACTTTTAAAATTTCTTCTCCAGCGTTGCCATCTCTGTTGTGGGCAGCTGAAGCCAGCGCAATCCTCTTCTGCATCCTCTTCCGCGTCTGGGGAAAAGTTTATAGACTGGCTGGTCCTAGGGGGTGAAAGGGAACGGGGGCATAACCTACGGACATCTAAGTACTGTAGAAAGCAGAGTGTAGAGTGCTTGCACTGGCCAAGGGGTTCCATGGTGTAATGGTTAGCACTCTGGACTTTGAATCCAGTGATCCGAGTTCAAATCTCGGTGGAACCTATTGTGGAGAATCACGCTTCATTTCTTTGTGGAAAATCAGTATGTTTCTTATGGCCACTGATACCATAAGCTTCTGATTACATGGCTGGTTGTGGATTTAGTGAGCGTGGCTTATTATAAGCATGCTGCCCAGGGCCATCCCATTGCCAGGCGCTAACCCGTGATGCAGAGAGCTCTATTAAAAGAAAATATCTGCAGCCCTAAGTATTTTTACCAGGGGCAGGAAAAGGGTGGCAAGCGGTCCTCGTTAGTATAGTGGTGAGTATCCCCGCCTGTCACGCGGGAGACCGGGGTTCGATTCCCCGACGGGGAGAAGCGACTTTCTTTTCAACCCACTTACCCATGCGCCTCGCTGGACAGCTTAAGTCCTTGTAATGCTCTTTCCAGATGGAGAAAATCTCCCAAAAGGCTTTTTTGTTCAAGCAACTGAAAGTGCCAGAGCTTCAAAAAGTGTGTTTGTGACCTTTAAAGGAGTGGAAAAAAGGATCCTAGGGGGTTAAAGGGGATGGGGGCCATAACCTACGGACATCTCAGTACAACAGAAAGCAGAGCTCCTAGCTCCTGTACTCAACCAGGGGTTCCATGGTGTAATGGTTAGCACTCTGGACTCTGAATCCAGCGATCCGAGTTCAAATCTCGGTGGGACCTTCTGTGGAGACTCACGCTTCATTTATTTGTGGAAAATCAATATGTGTCTTATGGCCACTGATACCATAAGCTGGTGATTACGTGGCTGGTTGTGGATTTAGTGAGCGTGGCTTATTATAAGCATGCTGCTCAGGGCCATCCCATTGCCAGGCGCTAAGCCGTGATGCAGAGAGCTCTATTAAAAGAAAATATCTGAAGCCCTAAGTATTTTTACCAGGAGCAGGAAAGGAATGCCAAGTGGATCTTCGTTAGTATAGTGGTGAGTATCCCCGCCTGTCACGCGGGAGACCGGGGTTCGATTCCCCGACGGGGAGAAACATCTTTCTTTTCTACCCAGTTACCCACGCACCTCTCTGGTGCTGGACATCTTAAGTCCTTGTAATGCTCTTTCCAGAAGAAAGTGTTTGCTCGGGTTTGCTGTACATGGCAATTGGGGAAAGTCATCTCATGGCCACCCTGCACAACACCAGCTTTGTCACAGTTTCAGAGGTCACGAATGCTTCAGACCACCTCTGCAATTTAACTCTGGCTTTTCCCTGTGGCCCTAAGTGCCTTTACCAGGAGGAGGGGCGGCGGCGGCGGCAGCCGCAAGAAGCACTACATGGCCATTGTGGTCCTCGTTAGTATAGTGGTGAGTATCCCCGCCTGTCACGCGGGAGACCGGGGTTCAATTCCCCGACGGGGAGAAACGATTTTCTTTTCTTTTCGGGGAATGAGATGGAACAGCCAGCATCAAAGACAGGTCCCAGCTGGGAAAAGGGAATGCTCTTGCTGGACAAATTCTCATCAAGGCCTGAGCAAATGGGATGATGACAAGGGAAGGCCCAATCAGTTCTTAATAGCGTGGAAAGTGCAGAGATTTGAATCTCAATAGAACTTACCCTGGGACCAACTCCTGAACATGTTGCATACCGGGGGAGAGAGAGTCGAAAAGACCTCTCCAAGGCCAAAGCTGCATACTCTGCTGTATGTTAGCCTGGTGTTGGGCTTTAGGAGAGATGGAGTGATCTGTGAAGAGCACACTGGGCTCTCTGGCCTACTCCGGTCTACCGCATGCCTCATTTCATCTTGAGAGTTTCACCGTCTTTTCATGTTAAACAAGTCATGGTGTTTCTGGATCCCTCTTTGAAAAATCACCATACCCCTGATGGAGAAAATCTCCCAAAAGGCTTTTTTGTTCAAGCAACTGAAAGTGCCAGAGCTTCAAAAAGTGTGTTTGTGACCTTTAAAGGAGTCGAAAAAAGGATCATCCAGCCTCATCCACAACCATAGTCACCTGGTTAGATACAACAATCCTGAGGGCTTAAAGCGGAGTTCCCGGGCACGAAAATTTTTTTTCAGTGAACATACCCCCGGGACAGTCAGGGCTAGTACATTCCACAATGGCTAGCCTCTGATCTGTCCCGGGTCGCACTTACCTACAAGAAGAAATACTCACTTTTAAAATTTCTTCTCCAGCGTTGCCATCTCTGTTGTGGGCAGCTGAAGCCAGCGCAATCCTCTTCTGCATCCTCTTCCGCGTCTGGGGAAAAGTTTATAGACTGGCTGGTCCTAGGGGGTGAAAGGGAACGGGGGCATAACCTACGGACATCTAAGTACTGTAGAAAGCAGAGTGTAGAGTGCTTGCACTGGCCAAGGGGTTCCATGGTGTAATGGTTAGCACTCTGGACTTTGAATCCAGTGATCCGAGTTCAAATCTCGGTGGAACCTATTGTGGAGAATCACGCTTCATTTCTTTGTGGAAAATCAGTATGTTTCTTATGGCCACTGATACCATAAGCTTCTGATTACATGGCTGGTTGTGGATTTAGTGAGCGTGGCTTATTATAAGCATGCTGCCCAGGGCCATCCCATTGCCAGGCGCTAACCCGTGATGCAGAGAGCTCTATTAAAAGAAAATATCTGCAGCCCTAAGTATTTTTACCAGGGGCAGGAAAAGGGTGGCAAGCGGTCCTCGTTAGTATAGTGGTGAGTATCCCCGCCTGTCACGCGGGAGACCGGGGTTCGATTCCCCGACGGGGAGAAGCGACTTTCTTTTCAACCCACTTACCCATGCGCCTCGCTGGACAGCTTAAGTCCTTGTAATGCTCTTTCCAGATGGAGAAAATCTCCCAAAAGGCTTTTTTGTTCAAGCAACTGAAAGTGCCAGAGCTTCAAAAAGTGTGTTTGTGACCTTTAAAGGAGTGGAAAAAAGGATCCTAGGGGGTTAAAGGGGATGGGGGCCATAACCTACGGACATCTCAGTACAACAGAAAGCAGAGCTCCTAGCTCCTGTACTCAACCAGGGGTTCCATGGTGTAATGGTTAGCACTCTGGACTCTGAATCCAGCGATCCGAGTTCAAATCTCGGTGGGACCTTCTGTGGAGACTCACGCTTCATTTATTTGTGGAAAATCAATATGTGTCTTATGGCCACTGATACCATAAGCTGGTGATTACGTGGCTGGTTGTGGATTTAGTGAGCGTGGCTTATTATAAGCATGCTGCTCAGGGCCATCCCATTGCCAGGCGCTAAGCCGTGATGCAGAGAGCTCTATTAAAAGAAAATATCTGAAGCCCTAAGTATTTTTACCAGGAGCAGGAAAGGAATGCCAAGTGGTCCTCGTTAGTATAGTGGTGAGTATCCCCGCCTGTCACGCGGGAGACCGGGGTTCGATTCCCCGACGGGGAGAAACATCTTTCTTTTCTACCCAGTTACCCACGCACCTCTCTGGTGCTGGACATCTTAAGTCCTTGTAATGCTCTTTCCAGAAGAAAGTGTTTGCTCGGGTTTGCTGTACATGGCAATTGGGGAAAGTCATCTCATGGCCACCCTGCACAACACCAGCTTTGTCACAGTTTCAGAGGTCACGAATGCTTCAGACCACCTCTGCAATTTAACTCTGGCTTTTCCCTGTGGCCCTAAGTGCCTTTACCAGGAGGAGGGGCGGCGGCGGCAGCCGCAAGAAGCACTACATGGCCATTGTGGTCCTCGTTAGTATAGTGGTGAGTATCCCCGCCTGTCACGCGGGAGACCGGGGTTCAATTCCCCGACGGGGAGAAACGATTTTCTTTTCTTTTCGGGGAATGAGATGGAACAGCCAGCATCAAAGACAGGTCCCAGCTGGGAAAAGGGAATGCTCTTGCTGGACAAATTCTCATCAAGGCCTGAGCAAATGGGATGATGACAAGGGAAGGCCCAATCAGTTCTTAATAGCGTGGAAAGTGCAGAGATTTGAATCTCAATAGAACTTACCCTGGGACCAACTCCTGAACATGTTGCATACCGGGGGAGAGAGAGTCGAAAAGACCTCTCCAAGGCCAAAGCTGCATACTCTGCTGTATGTTAGCCTGGTGTTGGGCTTTAGGAGAGATGGAGTGATCTGTGAAGAGCACACTGGGCTCTCTGGCCTACTCCGGTCTACCGCATGCCTCATTTCATCTTGAGAGTTTCACCGTCTTTTCATGTTAAACAAGTCATGGTGTTTCTGGATCCCTCTTTGAAAAATCACCATACCCCTGATGGAGAAAATCTCCCAAAAGGCTTTTTTGTTCAAGCAACTGAAAGTGCCAGAGCTTCAAAAAGTGTGTTTGTGACCTTTAAAGGAGTCGAAAAAAGGATCATCCAGCCTCATCCACAACCATAGTCACCTGGTTAGATACAACAATCCTGAGGGCTTAAAGCGGAGTTCCCGGGCACGAAAATTTTTTTTCAGTGAACATACCCCCGGGACAGTCAGGGCTAGTACATTCCACAATGGCTAGCCTCTGATCTGTCCCGGGTCGCACTTACCTACAAGAAGAAATACTCACTTTTAAAATTTCTTCTCCAGCGTTGCCATCTCTGTTGTGGGCAGCTGAAGCCAGCGCAATCCTCTTCTGCATCCTCTTCCGCGTCTGGGGAAAAGTTTATAGACTGGCTGGTCCTAGGGGGTGAAAGGGAACGGGGGCATAACCTACGGACATCTAAGTACTGTAGAAAGCAGAGTGTAGAGTGCTTGCACTGGCCAAGGGGTTCCATGGTGTAATGGTTAGCACTCTGGACTTTGAATCCAGTGATCCGAGTTCAAATCTCGGTGGAACCTATTGTGGAGAATCACGCTTCATTTCTTTGTGGAAAATCAGTATGTTTCTTATGGCCACTGATACCATAAGCTTCTGATTACATGGCTGGTTGTGGATTTAGTGAGCGTGGCTTATTATAAGCATGCTGCCCAGGGCCATCCCATTGCCAGGCGCTAACCCGTGATGCAGAGAGCTCTATTAAAAGAAAATATCTGCAGCCCTAAGTATTTTTACCAGGGGCAGGAAAAGGGTGGCAAGCGGTCCTCGTTAGTATAGTGGTGAGTATCCCCGCCTGTCACGCGGGAGACCGGGGTTCGATTCCCCGACGGGGAGAAGCGACTTTCTTTTCAACCCACTTACCCATGCGCCTCGCTGGACAGCTTAAGTCCTTGTAATGCTCTTTCCAGATGGAGAAAATCTCCCAAAAGGCTTTTTTGTTCAAGCAACTGAAAGTGCCAGAGCTTCAAAAAGTGTGTTTGTGACCTTTAAAGGAGTGGAAAAAAGGATCCTAGGGGGTTAAAGGGGATGGGGGCCATAACCTACGGACATCTCAGTACAACAGAAAGCAGAGCTCCTAGCTCCTGTACTCAACCAGGGGTTCCATGGTGTAATGGTTAGCACTCTGGACTCTGAATCCAGCGATCCGAGTTCAAATCTCGGTGGGACCTTCTGTGGAGACTCACGCTTCATTTATTTGTGGAAAATCAATATGTGTCTTATGGCCACTGATACCATAAGCTGGTGATTACGTGGCTGGTTGTGGATTTAGTGAGCGTGGCTTATTATAAGCATGCTGCTCAGGGCCATCCCATTGCCAGGCGCTAAGCCGTGATGCAGAGAGCTCTATTAAAAGAAAATATCTGAAGCCCTAAGTATTTTTACCAGGAGCAGGAAAGGAATGCCAAGTGGTCCTCGTTAGTATAGTGGTGAGTATCCCCGCCTGTCACGCGGGAGACCGGGGTTCGATTCCCCGACGGGGAGAAACATCTTTCTTTTCTACCCAGTTACCCACGCACCTCTCTGGTGCTGGACATCTTAAGTCCTTGTAATGCTCTTTCCAGAAGAAAGTGTTTGCTCGGGTTTGCTGTACATGGCAATTGGGGAAAGTCATCTCATGGCCACCCTGCACAACACCAGCTTTGTCACAGTTTCAGAGGTCACGAATGCTTCAGACCACCTCTGCAATTTAACTCTGGCTTTTCCCTGTGGCCCTAAGTGCCTTTACCAGGAGGAGGGGCGGCGGCGGCAGCCGCAGCCGCAAGAAGCACTACATGGCCATTGTGGTCCTCGTTAGTATAGTGGTGAGTATCCCCGCCTGTCACGCGGGAGACCGGGGTTCAATTCCCCGACGGGGAGAAACGATTTTCTTTTCTTTTCGGGGAATGAGATGGAACAGCCAGCATCAAAGACAGGTCCCAGCTGGGAAAAGGGAATGCTCTTGCTGGACAAATTCTCATCAAGGCCTGAGAAAATGGGATGATGACAAGGGAAGGCCCAATCAGTTCTTAATAGCGTGGAAAGTGCAGAGATTTGAATCTCAATAGAACTTACCCTGGGACCAACTCCTGAACATGTTGCATACCGGGGGAGAGAGAGTCGAAAAGACCTCTCCAAGGCCAAAGCTGCATACTCTGCTGTATGTTAGCCTGGTGTTGGGCTTTAGGAGAGATGGAGTGATCTGTGAAGAGCACACTGGGCTCTCTGGCCTACTCCGGTCTACCGCATGCCTCATTTCATCTTGAGAGTTTCACCGTCTTTTCATGTTAAACAAGTCATGGTGTTTCTGGATCCCTCTTTGAAAAATCACCATACCCCTGATGGAGAAAATCTCCCAAAAGGCTTTTTTGTTCAAGCAACTGAAAGTGCCAGAGCTTCAAAAAGTGTGTTTGTGACCTTTAAAGGAGTCGAAAAAAGGATCATCCAGCCTCATCCACAACCATAGTCACCTGGTTAGATACAACAATCCTGAGGGCTTAAAGCGGAGTTCCCGGGCACGAAAATTTTTTTTCAGTGAACATACCCCCGGGACAGTCAGGGCTAGTACATTCCACAATGGCTAGCCTCTGATCTGTCCCGGGTCGCACTTACCTACAAGAAGAAATACTCACTTTTAAAATTTCTTCTCCAGCGTTGCCATCTCTGTTGTGGGCAGCTGAAGCCAGCGCAATCCTCTTCTGCATCCTCTTCCGCGTCTGGGGAAAAGTTTATAGACTGGCTGGTCCTAGGGGGTGAAAGGGAACGGGGGCATAACCTACGGACATCTAAGTACTGTAGAAAGCAGAGTGTAGAGTGCTTGCACTGGCCAAGGGGTTCCATGGTGTAATGGTTAGCACTCTGGACTTTGAATCCAGTGATCCGAGTTCAAATCTCGGTGGAACCTATTGTGGAGAATCACGCTTCATTTCTTTGTGGAAAATCAGTATGTTTCTTATGGCCACTGATACCATAAGCTTCTGATTACATGGCTGGTTGTGGATTTAGTGAGCGTGGCTTATTATAAGCATGCTGCCCAGGGCCATCCCATTGCCAGGCGCTAACCCGTGATGCAGAGAGCTCTATTAAAAGAAAATATCTGCAGCCCTAAGTATTTTTACCAGGGGCAGGAAAAGGGTGGCAAGCGGTCCTCGTTAGTATAGTGGTGAGTATCCCCGCCTGTCACGCGGGAGACCGGGGTTCGATTCCCCGACGGGGAGAAGCGACTTTCTTTTCAACCCACTTACCCATGCGCCTCGCTGGTACAGCTTAAGTCCTTGTAATGCTCTTTCCAGATGGAGAAAATCTCCCAAAAGGCTTTTTTGTTCAAGCAACTGAAAGTGCCAGAGCTTCAAAAAGTGTGTTTGTGACCTTTAAAGGAGTGGAAAAAAGGATCCTAGGGGGTTAAAGGGGATGGGGGCCATAACCTACGGACATCTCAGTACAACAGAAAGCAGAGCTCCTAGCTCCTGTACTCAACCAGGGGTTCCATGGTGTAATGGTTAGCACTCTGGACTCTGAATCCAGCGATCCGAGTTCAAATCTCGGTGGGACCTTCTGTGGAGACTCACGCTTCATTTATTTGTGGAAAATCAATATGTGTCTTATGGCCACTGATACCATAAGCTGGTGATTACGTGGCTGGTTGTGGATTTAGTGAGCGTGGCTTATTATAAGCACCTCTCTGGTGCTGGACATCTTAAGTCCTTGTAATGCTCTTTCCAGAAGAAAGTGTTTGCTCGGGTTTGCTGTACATGGCAATTGGGGAAAGTCATCTCATGGCCACCCTGCACAACACCAGCTTTGTCACAGTTTCAGAGGTCACGAATGCTTCAGACCACCTCTGCAATTTAACTCTGGCTTTTCCCTGTGGCCCTAAGTGCCTTTACCAGGAGGAGGGGCGGCGGCGGCAGCCGCAAGAAGCACTACATGGCCATTGTGGTCCTCGTTAGTATAGTGGTGAGTATCCCCGCCTGTCACGCGGGAGACCGGGGTTCAATTCCCCGACGGGGAGAAACGATTTTCTTTTCTTTTCGGGGAATGAGATGGAACAGCCAGCATCAAAGACAGGTCCCAGCTGGGAAAAGGGAATGCTCTTGCTGGACAAATTCTCATCAAGGCCTGAGCAAATGGGATGATGACAAGGGAAGGCCCAATCAGTTCTTAATAGCGTGGAAAGTGCAGAGATTTGAATCTCAATAGAACTTACCCTGGGACCAACTCCTGAACATGTTGCATACCGGGGGAGAGAGAGTCGAAAAGACCTCTCCAAGGCCAAAGCTGCATACTCTGCTGTATGTTAGCCTGGTGTTGGGCTTTAGGAGAGATGGAGTGATCTGTGAAGAGCACACTGGGCTCTCTGGCCTACTCCGGTCTACCGCATGCCTCATTTCATCTTGAGAGTTTCACCGTCTTTTCATGTTAAACAAGTCATGGTGTTTCTGGATCCCTCTTTGAAAAATCACCATACCCCTGATGGAGAAAATCTCCCAAAAGGCTTTTTTGTTCAAGCAACTGAAAGTGCCAGAGCTTCAAAAAGTGTGTTTGTGACCTTTAAAGGAGTCGAAAAAAGGATCATCCAGCCTCATCCACAACCATAGTCACCTGGTTAGATACAACAATCCTGAGGGCTTAAAGCGGAGTTCCCGGGCACGAAAATTTTTTTTCAGTGAACATACCCCCGGGACAGTCAGGGCTAGTACATTCCACAATGGCTAGCCTCTGATCTGTCCCGGGTCGCACTTACCTACAAGAAGAAATACTCACTTTTAAAATTTCTTCTCCAGCGTTGCCATCTCTGTTGTGGGCAGCTGAAGCCAGCGCAATCCTCTTCTGCATCCTCTTCCGCGTCTGGGGAAAAGTTTATAGACTGGCTGGTCCTAGGGGGTGAAAGGGAACGGGGGCATAACCTACGGACATCTAAGTACTGTAGAAAGCAGAGTGTAGAGTGCTTGCACTGGCCAAGGGGTTCCATGGTGTAATGGTTAGCACTCTGGACTTTGAATCCAGTGATCCGAGTTCAAATCTCGGTGGAACCTATTGTGGAGAATCACGCTTCATTTCTTTGTGGAAAATCAGTATGTTTCTTATGGCCACTGATACCATAAGCTTCTGATTACATGGCTGGTTGTGGATTTAGTGAGCGTGGCTTATTATAAGCATGCTGCCCAGGGCCATCCCATTGCCAGGCGCTAACCCGTGATGCAGAGAGCTCTATTAAAAGAAAATATCTGCAGCCCTAAGTATTTTTACCAGGGGCAGGAAAAGGGTGGCAAGCGGTCCTCGTTAGTATAGTGGTGAGTATCCCCGCCTGTCACGCGGGAGACCGGGGTTCGATTCCCCGACGGGGAGAAGCGACTTTCTTTTCAACCCACTTACCCATGCGCCTCGCTGGACAGCTTAAGTCCTTGTAATGCTCTTTCCAGATGGAGAAAATCTCCCAAAAGGCTTTTTTGTTCAAGCAACTGAAAGTGCCAGAGCTTCAAAAAGTGTGTTTGTGACCTTTAAAGGAGTGGAAAAAAGGATCCTAGGGGGTTAAAGGGGATGGGGGCCATAACCTACGGACATCTCAGTACAACAGAAAGCAGAGCTCCTAGCTCCTGTACTCAACCAGGGGTTCCATGGTGTAATGGTTAGCACTCTGGACTCTGAATCCAGCGATCCGAGTTCAAATCTCGGTGGGACCTTCTGTGGAGACTCACGCTTCATTTATTTGTGGAAAATCAATATGTGTCTTATGGCCACTGATACCATAAGCTGGTGATTACGTGGCTGGTTGTGGATTTAGTGAGCGTGGCTTATTATAAGCATGCTGCTCAGGGCCATCCCATTGCCAGGCGCTAAGCCGTGATGCAGAGAGCTCTATTAAAAGAAAATATCTGAAGCCCTAAGTATTTTTACCAGGAGCAGGAAAGGAATGCCAAGTGGTCCTCGTTAGTATAGTGGTGAGTATCCCCGCCTGTCACGCGGGAGACCGGGGTTCGATTCCCCGACGGGGAGAAACATCTTTCTTTTCTACCCAGTTACCCACGCACCTCTCTGGTGCTGGACATCTTAAGTCCTTGTAATGCTCTTTCCAGAAGAAAGTGTTTGCTCGGGTTTGCTGTACATGGCAATTGGGGAAAGTCATCTCATGGCCACCCTGCACAACACCAGCTTTGTCACAGTTTCAGAGGTCACGAATGCTTCAGACCACCTCTGCAATTTAACTCTGGCTTTTCCCTGTGGCCCTAAGTGCCTTTACCAGGAGGAGGGGCGGCGGCGGCAGCCGCAGCCGCAAGAAGCACTACATGGCCATTGTGGTCCTCGTTAGTATAGTGGTGAGTATCCCCGCCTGTCACGCGGGAGACCGGGGTTCAATTCCCCGACGGGGAGAAACGATTTTCTTTTCTTTTCGGGGAATGAGATGGAACAGCCAGCATCAAAGACAGGTCCCAGCTGGGAAAAGGGAATGCTCTTGCTGGACAAATTCTCATCAAGGCCTGAGAAAATGGGATGATGACAAGGGAAGGCCCAATCAGTTCTTAATAGCGTGGAAAGTGCAGAGATTTGAATCTCAATAGAACTTACCCTGGGACCAACTCCTGAACATGTTGCATACCGGGGGAGAGAGAGTCGAAAAGACCTCTCCAAGGCCAAAGCTGCATACTCTGCTGTATGTTAGCCTGGTGTTGGGCTTTAGGAGAGATGGAGTGATCTGTGAAGAGCACACTGGGCTCTCTGGCCTACTCCGGTCTACCGCATGCCTCATTTCATCTTGAGAGTTTCACCGTCTTTTCATGTTAAACAAGTCATGGTGTTTCTGGATCCCTCTTTGAAAAATCACCATACCCCTGATGGAGAAAATCTCCCAAAAGGCTTTTTTGTTCAAGCAACTGAAAGTGCCAGAGCTTCAAAAAGTGTGTTTGTGACCTTTAAAGGAGTCGAAAAAAGGATCATCCAGCCTCATCCACAACCATAGTCACCTGGTTAGATACAACAATCCTGAGGGCTTAAAGCGGAGTTCCCGGGCACGAAAATTTTTTTTCAGTGAACATACCCCCGGGACAGTCAGGGCTAGTACATTCCACAATGGCTAGCCTCTGATCTGTCCCGGGTCGCACTTACCTACAAGAAGAAATACTCACTTTTAAAATTTCTTCTCCAGCGTTGCCATCTCTGTTGTGGGCAGCTGAAGCCAGCGCAATCCTCTTCTGCATCCTCTTCCGCGTCTGGGGAAAAGTTTATAGACTGGCTGGTCCTAGGGGGTGAAAGGGAACGGGGGCATAACCTACGGACATCTAAGTACTGTAGAAAGCAGAGTGTAGAGTGCTTGCACTGGCCAAGGGGTTCCATGGTGTAATGGTTAGCACTCTGGACTTTGAATCCAGTGATCCGAGTTCAAATCTCGGTGGAACCTATTGTGGAGAATCACGCTTCATTTCTTTGTGGAAAATCAGTATGTTTCTTATGGCCACTGATACCATAAGCTTCTGATTACATGGCTGGTTGTGGATTTAGTGAGCGTGGCTTATTATAAGCATGCTGCCCAGGGCCATCCCATTGCCAGGCGCTAACCCGTGATGCAGAGAGCTCTATTAAAAGAAAATATCTGCAGCCCTAAGTATTTTTACCAGGGGCAGGAAAAGGGTGGCAAGCGGTCCTCGTTAGTATAGTGGTGAGTATCCCCGCCTGTCACGCGGGAGACCGGGGTTCGATTCCCCGACGGGGAGAAGCGACTTTCTTTTCAACCCACTTACCCATGCGCCTCGCTGGACAGCTTAAGTCCTTGTAATGCTCTTTCCAGATGGAGAAAATCTCCCAAAAGGCTTTTTTGTTCAAGCAACTGAAAGTGCCAGAGCTTCAAAAAGTGTGTTTGTGACCTTTAAAGGAGTGGAAAAAAGGATCCTAGGGGGTTAAAGGGGATGGGGGCCATAACCTACGGACATCTCAGTACAACAGAAAGCAGAGCTCCTAGCTCCTGTACTCAACCAGGGGTTCCATGGTGTAATGGTTAGCACTCTGGACTCTGAATCCAGCGATCCGAGTTCAAATCTCGGTGGGACCTTCTGTGGAGACTCACGCTTCATTTATTTGTGGAAAATCAATATGTGTCTTATGGCCACTGATACCATAAGCTGGTGATTACGTGGCTGGTTGTGGATTTAGTGAGCGTGGCTTATTATAAGCATGCTGCTCAGGGCCATCCCATTGCCAGGCGCTAAGCCGTGATGCAGAGAGCTCTATTAAAAGAAAATATCTGAAGCCCTAAGTATTTTTACCAGGAGCAGGAAAGGAATGCCAAGTGGTCCTCGTTAGTATAGTGGTGAGTATCCCCGCCTGTCACGCGGGAGACCGGGGTTCGATTCCCCGACGGGGAGAAACATCTTTCTTTTCTACCCAGTTACCCACGCACCTCTCTGGTGCTGGACATCTTAAGTCCTTGTAATGCTCTTTCCAGAAGAAAGTGTTTGCTCGGGTTTGCTGTACATGGCAATTGGGGAAAGTCATCTCATGGCCACCCTGCACAACACCAGCTTTGTCACAGTTTCAGAGGTCACGAATGCTTCAGACCACCTCTGCAATTTAACTCTGGCTTTTCCCTGTGGCCCTAAGTGCCTTTACCAGGAGGAGGGGCGGCGGCGGCAGCCGCAAGAAGCACTACATGGCCATTGTGGTCCTCGTTAGTATAGTGGTGAGTATCCCCGCCTGTCACGCGGGAGACCGGGGTTCAATTCCCCGACGGGGAGAAACGATTTTCTTTTCTTTTCGGGGAATGAGATGGAACAGCCAGCATCAAAGACAGGTCCCAGCTGGGAAAAGGGAATGCTCTTGCTGGACAAATTCTCATCAAGGCCTGAGCAAATGGGATGATGACAAGGGAAGGCCCAATCAGTTCTTAATAGCGTGGAAAGTGCAGAGATTTGAATCTCAATAGAACTTACCCTGGGACCAACTCCTGAACATGTTGCATACCGGGGGAGAGAGAGTCGAAAAGACCTCTCCAAGGCCAAAGCTGCATACTCTGCTGTATGTTAGCCTGGTGTTGGGCTTTAGGAGAGATGGAGTGATCTGTGAAGAGCACACTGGGCTCTCTGGCCTACTCCGGTCTACCGCATGCCTCATTTCATCTTGAGAGTTTCACCGTCTTTTCATGTTAAACAAGTCATGGTGTTTCTGGATCCCTCTTTGAAAAATCACCATACCCCTGATGGAGAAAATCTCCCAAAAGGCTTTTTTGTTCAAGCAACTGAAAGTGCCAGAGCTTCAAAAAGTGTGTTTGTGACCTTTAAAGGAGTCGAAAAAAGGATCATCCAGCCTCATCCACAACCATAGTCACCTGGTTAGATACAACAATCCTGAGGGCTTAAAGCGGAGTTCCCGGGCACGAAAATTTTTTTTCAGTGAACATACCCCCGGGACAGTCAGGGCTAGTACATTCCACAATGGCTAGCCTCTGATCTGTCCCGGGTCGCACTTACCTACAAGAAGAAATACTCACTTTTAAAATTTCTTCTCCAGCGTTGCCATCTCTGTTGTGGGCAGCTGAAGCCAGCGCAATCCTCTTCTGCATCCTCTTCCGCGTCTGGGGAAAAGTTTATAGACTGGCTGGTCCTAGGGGGTGAAAGGGAACGGGGGCATAACCTACGGACATCTAAGTACTGTAGAAAGCAGAGTGTAGAGTGTAGAGTGCTTGCACTGGCCAAGGGGTTCCATGGTGTAATGGTTAGCACTCTGGACTTTGAATCCAGTGATCCGAGTTCAAATCTCGGTGGAACCTATTGTGGAGAATCACGCTTCATTTCTTTGTGGAAAATCAGTATGTTTCTTATGGCCACTGATACCATAAGCTTCTGATTACATGGCTGGTTGTGGATTTAGTGAGCGTGGCTTATTATAAGCATGCTGCCCAGGGCCATCCCATTGCCAGGCGCTAACCCGTGATGCAGAGAGCTCTATTAAAAGAAAATATCTGCAGCCCTAAGTATTTTTACCAGGGGCAGGAAAAGGGTGGCAAGCGGTCCTCGTTAGTATAGTGGTGAGTATCCCCGCCTGTCACGCGGGAGACCGGGGTTCGATTCCCCGACGGGGAGAAGCGACTTTCTTTTCAACCCACTTACCCATGCGCCTCGCTGGACAGCTTAAGTCCTTGTAATGCTCTTTCCAGATGGAGAAAATCTCCCAAAAGGCTTTTTTGTTCAAGCAACTGAAAGTGCCAGAGCTTCAAAAAGTGTGTTTGTGACCTTTAAAGGAGTGGAAAAAAGGATCCTAGGGGGTTAAAGGGGATGGGGGCCATAACCTACGGACATCTCAGTACAACAGAAAGCAGAGCTCCTAGCTCCTGTACTCAACCAGGGGTTCCATGGTGTAATGGTTAGCACTCTGGACTCTGAATCCAGCGATCCGAGTTCAAATCTCGGTGGGACCTTCTGTGGAGACTCACGCTTCATTTATTTGTGGAAAATCAATATGTGTCTTATGGCCACTGATACCATAAGCTGGTGATTACGTGGCTGGTTGTGGATTTAGTGAGCGTGGCTTATTATAAGCATGCTGCTCAGGGCCATCCCATTGCCAGGCGCTAAGCCGTGATGCAGAGAGCTCTATTAAAAGAAAATATCTGAAGCCCTAAGTATTTTTACCAGGAGCAGGAAAGGAATGCCAAGTGGATCTTCGTTAGTATAGTGGTGAGTATCCCCGCCTGTCACGCGGGAGACCGGGGTTCGATTCCCCGACGGGGAGAAACATCTTTCTTTTCTACCCAGTTACCCACGCACCTCTCTGGTGCTGGACATCTTAAGTCCTTGTAATGCTCTTTCCAGAAGAAAGTGTTTGCTCGGGTTTGCTGTACATGGCAATTGGGGAAAGTCATCTCATGGCCACCCTGCACAACACCAGCTTTGTCACAGTTTCAGAGGTCACGAATGCTTCAGACCACCTCTGCAATTTAACTCTGGCTTTTCCCTGTGGCCCTAAGTGCCTTTACCAGGAGGAGGGGCGGCGGCGGCGGCAGCCGCAAGAAGCACTACATGGCCATTGTGGTCCTCGTTAGTATAGTGGTGAGTATCCCCGCCTGTCACGCGGGAGACCGGGGTTCAATTCCCCGACGGGGAGAAACGATTTTCTTTTCTTTTCGGGGAATGAGATGGAACAGCCAGCATCAAAGACAGGTCCCAGCTGGGAAAAGGGAATGCTCTTGCTGGACAAATTCTCATCAAGGCCTGAGCAAATGGGATGATGACAAGGGAAGGCCCAATCAGTTCTTAATAGCGTGGAAAGTGCAGAGATTTGAATCTCAATAGAACTTACCCTGGGACCAACTCCTGAACATGTTGCATACCGGGGGAGAGAGAGTCGAAAAGACCTCTCCAAGGCCAAAGCTGCATACTCTGCTGTATGTTAGCCTGGTGTTGGGCTTTAGGAGAGATGGAGTGATCTGTGAAGAGCACACTGGGCTCTCTGGCCTACTCCGGTCTACCGCATGCCTCATTTCATCTTGAGAGTTTCACCGTCTTTTCATGTTAAACAAGTCATGGTGTTTCTGGATCCCTCTTTGAAAAATCACCATACCCCTGATGGAGAAAATCTCCCAAAAGGCTTTTTTGTTCAAGCAACTGAAAGTGCCAGAGCTTCAAAAAGTGTGTTTGTGACCTTTAAAGGAGTCGAAAAAAGGATCATCCAGCCTCATCCACAACCATAGTCACCTGGTTAGATACAACAATCCTGAGGGCTTAAAGCGGAGTTCCCGGGCACGAAAATTTTTTTTCAGTGAACATACCCCCGGGACAGTCAGGGCTAGTACATTCCACAATGGCTAGCCTCTGATCTGTCCCGGGTCGCACTTACCTACAAGAAGAAATACTCACTTTTAAAATTTCTTCTCCAGCGTTGCCATCTCTGTTGTGGGCAGCTGAAGCCAGCGCAATCCTCTTCTGCATCCTCTTCCGCGTCTGGGGAAAAGTTTATAGACTGGCTGGTCCTAGGGGGTGAAAGGGAACGGGGGCATAACCTACGGACATCTAAGTACTGTAGAAAGCAGAGTGTAGAGTGCTTGCACTGGCCAAGGGGTTCCATGGTGTAATGGTTAGCACTCTGGACTTTGAATCCAGTGATCCGAGTTCAAATCTCGGTGGAACCTATTGTGGAGAATCACGCTTCATTTCTTTGTGGAAAATCAGTATGTTTCTTATGGCCACTGATACCATAAGCTTCTGATTACATGGCTGGTTGTGGATTTAGTGAGCGTGGCTTATTATAAGCATGCTGCCCAGGGCCATCCCATTGCCAGGCGCTAACCCGTGATGCAGAGAGCTCTATTAAAAGAAAATATCTGCAGCCCTAAGTATTTTTACCAGGGGCAGGAAAAGGGTGGCAAGCGGTCCTCGTTAGTATAGTGGTGAGTATCCCCGCCTGTCACGCGGGAGACCGGGGTTCGATTCCCCGACGGGGAGAAGCGACTTTCTTTTCAACCCACTTACCCATGCGCCTCGCTGGACAGCTTAAGTCCTTGTAATGCTCTTTCCAGATGGAGAAAATCTCCCAAAAGGCTTTTTTGTTCAAGCAACTGAAAGTGCCAGAGCTTCAAAAAGTGTGTTTGTGACCTTTAAAGGAGTGGAAAAAAGGATCCTAGGGGGTTAAAGGGGATGGGGGCCATAACCTACGGACATCTCAGTACAACAGAAAGCAGAGCTCCTAGCTCCTGTACTCAACCAGGGGTTCCATGGTGTAATGGTTAGCACTCTGGACTCTGAATCCAGCGATCCGAGTTCAAATCTCGGTGGGACCTTCTGTGGAGACTCACGCTTCATTTATTTGTGGAAAATCAATATGTGTCTTATGGCCACTGATACCATAAGCTGGTGATTACGTGGCTGGTTGTGGATTTAGTGAGCGTGGCTTATTATAAGCATGCTGCTCAGGGCCATCCCATTGCCAGGCGCTAAGCCGTGATGCAGAGAGCTCTATTAAAAGAAAATATCTGAAGCCCTAAGTATTTTTACCAGGAGCAGGAAAGGAATGCCAAGTGGTCCTCGTTAGTATAGTGGTGAGTATCCCCGCCTGTCACGCGGGAGACCGGGGTTCGATTCCCCGACGGGGAGAAACATCTTTCTTTTCTACCCAGTTACCCACGCACCTCTCTGGTGCTGGACATCTTAAGTCCTTGTAATGCTCTTTCCAGAAGAAAGTGTTTGCTCGGGTTTGCTGTACATGGCAATTGGGGAAAGTCATCTCATGGCCACCCTGCACAACACCAGCTTTGTCACAGTTTCAGAGGTCACGAATGCTTCAGACCACCTCTGCAATTTAACTCTGGCTTTTCCCTGTGGCCCTAAGTGCCTTTACCAGGAGGAGGGGCGGCAGCCGCAAGAAGCACTACATGGCCATTGTGGTCCTCGTTAGTATAGTGGTGAGTATCCCCGCCTGTCACGCGGGAGACCGGGGTTCAATTCCCCGACGGGGAGAAACGATTTTCTTTTCTTTTCGGGGAATGAGATGGAACAGCCAGCATCAAAGACAGGTCCCAGCTGGGAAAAGGGAATGCTCTTGCTGGACAAATTCTCATCAAGGCCTGAGAAAATGGGATGATGACAAGGGAAGGCCCAATCAGTTCTTAATAGCGTGGAAAGTGCAGAGATTTGAATCTCAATAGAACTTACCCTGGGACCAACTCCTGAACATGTTGCATACCGGGGGAGAGAGAGTCGAAAAGACCTCTCCAAGGCCAAAGCTGCATACTCTGCTGTATGTTAGCCTGGTGTTGGGCTTTAGGAGAGATGGAGTGATCTGTGAAGAGCACACTGGGCTCTCTGGCCTACTCCGGTCTACCGCATGCCTCATTTCATCTTGAGAGTTTCACCGTCTTTTCATGTTAAACAAGTCATGGTGTTTCTGGATCCCTCTTTGAAAAATCACCATACCCCTGATGGAGAAAATCTCCCAAAAGGCTTTTTTGTTCAAGCAACTGAAAGTGCCAGAGCTTCAAAAAGTGTGTTTGTGACCTTTAAAGGAGTCGAAAAAAGGATCATCCAGCCTCATCCACAACCATAGTCACCTGGTTAGATACAACAATCCTGAGGGCTTAAAGCGGAGTTCCCGGGCACGAAAATTTTTTTTCAGTGAACATACCCCCGGGACAGTCAGGGCTAGTACATTCCACAATGGCTAGCCTCTGATCTGTCCCGGGTCGCACTTACCTACAAGAAGAAATACTCACTTTTAAAATTTCTTCTCCAGCGTTGCCATCTCTGTTGTGGGCAGCTGAAGCCAGCGCAATCCTCTTCTGCATCCTCTTCCGCGTCTGGGGAAAAGTTTATAGACTGGCTGGTCCTAGGGGGTGAAAGGGAACGGGGGCATAACCTACGGACATCTAAGTACTGTAGAAAGCAGAGTGTAGAGTGCTTGCACTGGCCAAGGGGTTCCATGGTGTAATGGTTAGCACTCTGGACTTTGAATCCAGTGATCCGAGTTCAAATCTCGGTGGAACCTATTGTGGAGAATCACGCTTCATTTCTTTGTGGAAAATCAGTATGTTTCTTATGGCCACTGATACCATAAGCTTCTGATTACATGGCTGGTTGTGGATTTAGTGAGCGTGGCTTATTATAAGCATGCTGCCCAGGGCCATCCCATTGCCAGGCGCTAACCCGTGATGCAGAGAGCTCTATTAAAAGAAAATATCTGCAGCCCTAAGTATTTTTACCAGGGGCAGGAAAAGGGTGGCAAGCGGTCCTCGTTAGTATAGTGGTGAGTATCCCCGCCTGTCACGCGGGAGACCGGGGTTCGATTCCCCGACGGGGAGAAGCGACTTTCTTTTCAACCCACTTACCCATGCGCCTCGCTGGACAGCTTAAGTCCTTGTAATGCTCTTTCCAGATGGAGAAAATCTCCCAAAAGGCTTTTTTGTTCAAGCAACTGAAAGTGCCAGAGCTTCAAAAAGTGTGTTTGTGACCTTTAAAGGAGTGGAAAAAAGGATCCTAGGGGGTTAAAGGGGATGGGGGCCATAACCTACGGACATCTCAGTACAACAGAAAGCAGAGCTCCTAGCTCCTGTACTCAACCAGGGGTTCCATGGTGTAATGGTTAGCACTCTGGACTCTGAATCCAGCGATCCGAGTTCAAATCTCGGTGGGACCTTCTGTGGAGACTCACGCTTCATTTATTTGTGGAAAATCAATATGTGTCTTATGGCCACTGATACCATAAGCTGGTGATTACGTGGCTGGTTGTGGATTTAGTGAGCGTGGCTTATTATAAGCATGCTGCTCAGGGCCATCCCATTGCCAGGCGCTAAGCCGTGATGCAGAGAGCTCTATTAAAAGAAAATATCTGAAGCCCTAAGTATTTTTACCAGGAGCAGGAAAGGAATGCCAAGTGGTCCTCGTTAGTATAGTGGTGAGTATCCCCGCCTGTCACGCGGGAGACCGGGGTTCGATTCCCCGACGGGGAGAAACATCTTTCTTTTCTACCCAGTTACCCACGCACCTCTCTGGTGCTGGACATCTTAAGTCCTTGTAATGCTCTTTCCAGAAGAAAGTGTTTGCTCGGGTTTGCTGTACATGGCAATTGGGGAAAGTCATCTCATGGCCACCCTGCACAACACCAGCTTTGTCACAGTTTCAGAGGTCACGAATGCTTCAGACCACCTCTGCAATTTAACTCTGGCTTTTCCCTGTGGCCCTAAGTGCCTTTACCAGGAGGAGGGGCGGCGGCGGCAGCAGCCGCAAGAAGCACTACATGGCCATTGTGGTCCTCGTTAGTATAGTGGTGAGTATCCCCGCCTGTCACGCGGGAGACCGGGGTTCAATTCCCCGACGGGGAGAAACGATTTTCTTTTCTTTTCGGGGAATGAGATGGAACAGCCAGCATCAAAGACAGGTCCCAGCTGGGAAAAGGGAATGCTCTTGCTGGACAAATTCTCATCAAGGCCTGAGAAAATGGGATGATGACAAGGGAAGGCCCAATCAGTTCTTAATAGCGTGGAAAGTGCAGAGATTTGAATCTCAATAGAACTTACCCTGGGACCAACTCCTGAACATGTTGCATACCGGGGGAGAGAGAGTCGAAAAGACCTCTCCAAGGCCAAAGCTGCATACTCTGCTGTATGTTAGCCTGGTGTTGGGCTTTAGGAGAGATGGAGTGATCTGTGAAGAGCACACTGGGCTCTCTGGCCTACTCCGGTCTACCGCATGCCTCATTTCATCTTGAGAGTTTCACCGTCTTTTCATGTTAAACAAGTCATGGTGTTTCTGGATCCCTCTTTGAAAAATCACCATACCCCTGATGGAGAAAATCTCCCAAAAGGCTTTTTTGTTCAAGCAACTGAAAGTGCCAGAGCTTCAAAAAGTGTGTTTGTGACCTTTAAAGGAGTCGAAAAAAGGATCATCCAGCCTCATCCACAACCATAGTCACCTGGTTAGATACAACAATCCTGAGGGCTTAAAGCGGAGTTCCCGGGCACGAAAATTTTTTTTCAGTGAACATACCCCCGGGACAGTCAGGGCTAGTACATTCCACAATGGCTAGCCTCTGATCTGTCCCGGGTCGCACTTACCTACAAGAAGAAATACTCACTTTTAAAATTTCTTCTCCAGCGTTGCCATCTCTGTTGTGGGCAGCTGAAGCCAGCGCAATCCTCTTCTGCATCCTCTTCCGCGTCTGGGGAAAAGTTTATAGACTGGCTGGTCCTAGGGGGTGAAAGGGAACGGGGGCATAACCTACGGACATCTAAGTACTGTAGAAAGCAGAGTGTAGAGTGCTTGCACTGGCCAAGGGGTTCCATGGTGTAATGGTTAGCACTCTGGACTTTGAATCCAGTGATCCGAGTTCAAATCTCGGTGGAACCTATTGTGGAGAATCACGCTTCATTTCTTTGTGGAAAATCAGTATGTTTCTTATGGCCACTGATACCATAAGCTTCTGATTACATGGCTGGTTGTGGATTTAGTGAGCGTGGCTTATTATAAGCATGCTGCCCAGGGCCATCCCATTGCCAGGCGCTAACCCGTGATGCAGAGAGCTCTATTAAAAGAAAATATCTGCAGCCCTAAGTATTTTTACCAGGGGCAGGAAAAGGGTGGCAAGCGGTCCTCGTTAGTATAGTGGTGAGTATCCCCGCCTGTCACGCGGGAGACCGGGGTTCGATTCCCCGACGGGGAGAAGCGACTTTCTTTTCAACCCACTTACCCATGCGCCTCGCTGGACAGCTTAAGTCCTTGTAATGCTCTTTCCAGATGGAGAAAATCTCCCAAAAGGCTTTTTTGTTCAAGCAACTGAAAGTGCCAGAGCTTCAAAAAGTGTGTTTGTGACCTTTAAAGGAGTGGAAAAAAGGATCCTAGGGGGTTAAAGGGGATGGGGGCCATAACCTACGGACATCTCAGTACAACAGAAAGCAGAGCTCCTAGCTCCTGTACTCAACCAGGGGTTCCATGGTGTAATGGTTAGCACTCTGGACTCTGAATCCAGCAATCCGAGTTCAAATCTCGGTGGGACCTTCTGTGGAGACTCACGCTTCATTTATTTGTGGAAAATCAATATGTGTCTTATGGCCACTGATACCATAAGCTGGTGATTACGTGGCTGGTTGTGGATTTAGTGAGCGTGGCTTATTATAAGCATGCTGCTCAGGGCCATCCCATTGCCAGGCGCTAAGCCGTGATGCAGAGAGCTCTATTAAAAGAAAATATCTGAAGCCCTAAGTATTTTTACCAGGAGCAGGAAAGGAATGCCAAGTGGTCCTCGTTAGTATAGTGGTGAGTATCCCCGCCTGTCACGCGGGAGACCGGGGTTCGATTCCCCGACGGGGAGAAACATCTTTCTTTTCTACCCAGTTACCCACGCACCTCTCTGGTGCTGGACATCTTAAGTCCTTGTAATGCTCTTTCCAGAAGAAAGTGTTTGCTCGGGTTTGCTGTACATGGCAATTGGGGAAAGTCATCTCATGGCCACCCTGCACAACACCAGCTTTGTCACAGTTTCAGAGGTCACGAATGCTTCAGACCACCTCTGCAATTTAACTCTGGCTTTTCCCTGTGGCCCTAAGTGCCTTTACCAGGAGGAGGGGCGGCGGCGGCAGCCGCAAGAAGCACTACATGGCCATTGTGGTCCTCGTTAGTATAGTGGTGAGTATCCCCGCCTGTCACGCGGGAGACCGGGGTTCAATTCCCCGACGGGGAGAAACGATTTTCTTTTCTTTTCGGGGAATGAGATGGAACAGCCAGCATCAAAGACAGGTCCCAGCTGGGAAAAGGGAATGCTCTTGCTGGACAAATTCTCATCAAGGCCTGAGAAAATGGGATGATGACAAGGGAAGGCCCAATCAGTTCTTAATAGCGTGGAAAGTGCAGAGATTTGAATCTCAATAGAACTTACCCTGGGACCAACTCCTGAACATGTTGCATACCGGGGGAGAGAGAGTCGAAAAGACCTCTCCAAGGCCAAAGCTGCATACTCTGCTGTATGTTAGCCTGGTGTTGGGCTTTAGGAGAGATGGAGTGATCTGTGAAGAGCACACTGGGCTCTCTGGCCTACTCCGGTCTACCGCATGCCTCATTTCATCTTGAGAGTTTCACCGTCTTTTCATGTTAAACAAGTCATGGTGTTTCTGGATCCCTCTTTGAAAAATCACCATACCCCTGATGGAGAAAATCTCCCAAAAGGCTTTTTTGTTCAAGCAACTGAAAGTGCCAGAGCTTCAAAAAGTGTGTTTGTGACCTTTAAAGGAGTCGAAAAAAGGATCATCCAGCCTCATCCACAACCATAGTCACCTGGTTAGATACAACAATCCTGAGGGCTTAAAGCGGAGTTCCCGGGCACGAAAATTTTTTTTCAGTGAACATACCCCCGGGACAGTCAGGGCTAGTACATTCCACAATGGCTAGCCTCTGATCTGTCCCGGGTCGCACTTACCTACAAGAAGAAATACTCACTTTTAAAATTTCTTCTCCAGCGTTGCCATCTCTGTTGTGGGCAGCTGAAGCCAGCGCAATCCTCTTCTGCATCCTCTTCCGCGTCTGGGGAAAAGTTTATAGACTGGCTGGTCCTAGGGGGTGAAAGGGAACGGGGGCATAACCTACGGACATCTAAGTACTGTAGAAAGCAGAGTGTAGAGTGCTTGCACTGGCCAAGGGGTTCCATGGTGTAATGGTTAGCACTCTGGACTTTGAATCCAGTGATCCGAGTTCAAATCTCGGTGGAACCTATTGTGGAGAATCACGCTTCATTTCTTTGTGGAAAATCAGTATGTTTCTTATGGCCACTGATACCATAAGCTTCTGATTACATGGCTGGTTGTGGATTTAGTGAGCGTGGCTTATTATAAGCATGCTGCCCAGGGCCATCCCATTGCCAGGCGCTAACCCGTGATGCAGAGAGCTCTATTAAAAGAAAATATCTGCAGCCCTAAGTATTTTTACCAGGGGCAGGAAAAGGGTGGCAAGCGGTCCTCGTTAGTATAGTGGTGAGTATCCCCGCCTGTCACGCGGGAGACCGGGGTTCGATTCCCCGACGGGGAGAAGCGACTTTCTTTTCAACCCACTTACCCATGCGCCTCGCTGGACAGCTTAAGTCCTTGTAATGCTCTTTCCAGATGGAGAAAATCTCCCAAAAGGCTTTTTTGTTCAAGCAACTGAAAGTGCCAGAGCTTCAAAAAGTGTGTTTGTGACCTTTAAAGGAGTGGAAAAAAGGATCCTAGGGGGTTAAAGGGGATGGGGGCCATAACCTACGGACATCTCAGTACAACAGAAAGCAGAGCTCCTAGCTCCTGTACTCAACCAGGGGTTCCATGGTGTAATGGTTAGCACTCTGGACTCTGAATCCAGCGATCCGAGTTCAAATCTCGGTGGGACCTTCTGTGGAGACTCACGCTTCATTTATTTGTGGAAAATCAATATGTGTCTTATGGCCACTGATACCATAAGCTGGTGATTACGTGGCTGGTTGTGGATTTAGTGAGCGTGGCTTATTATAAGCATGCTGCTCAGGGCCATCCCATTGCCAGGCGCTAAGCCGTGATGCAGAGAGCTCTATTAAAAGAAAATATCTGAAGCCCTAAGTATTTTTACCAGGAGCAGGAAAGGAATGCCAAGTGGTCCTCGTTAGTATAGTGGTGAGTATCCCCGCCTGTCACGCGGGAGACCGGGGTTCGATTCCCCGACGGGGAGAAACATCTTTCTTTTCTACCCAGTTACCCACGCACCTCTCTGGTGCTGGACATCTTAAGTCCTTGTAATGCTCTTTCCAGAAGAAAGTGTTTGCTCGGGTTTGCTGTACATGGCAATTGGGGAAAGTCATCTCATGGCCACCCTGCACAACACCAGCTTTGTCACAGTTTCAGAGGTCACGAATGCTTCAGACCACCTCTGCAATTTAACTCTGGCTTTTCCCTGTGGCCCTAAGTGCCTTTACCAGGAGGAGGGGCGGCGGCGGCGGCGGCGGCGGCGGCGGCAGCCGCAAGAAGCACTACATGGCCATTGTGGTCCTCGTTAGTATAGTGGTGAGTATCCCCGCCTGTCACGCGGGAGACCGGGGTTCAATTCCCCGACGGGGAGAAACGATTTTCTTTTCTTTTCGGGGAATGAGATGGAACAGCCAGCATCAAAGACAGGTCCCAGCTGGGAAAAGGGAATGCTCTTGCTGGACAAATTCTCATCAAGGCCTGAGAAAATGGGATGATGACAAGGGAAGGCCCAATCAGTTCTTAATAGCGTGGAAAGTGCAGAGATTTGAATCTCAATAGAACTTACCCTGGGACCAACTCCTGAACATGTTGCATACCGGGGGAGAGAGAGTCGAAAAGACCTCTCCAAGGCCAAAGCTGCATACTCTGCTGTATGTTAGCCTGGTGTTGGGCTTTAGGAGAGATGGAGTGATCTGTGAAGAGCACACTGGGCTCTCTGGCCTACTCCGGTCTACCGCATGCCTCATTTCATCTTGAGAGTTTCACCGTCTTTTCATGTTAAACAAGTCATGGTGTTTCTGGATCCCTCTTTGAAAAATCACCATACCCCTGATGGAGAAAATCTCCCAAAAGGCTTTTTTGTTCAAGCAACTGAAAGTGCCAGAGCTTCAAAAAGTGTGTTTGTGACCTTTAAAGGAGTCGAAAAAAGGATCATCCAGCCTCATCCACAACCATAGTCACCTGGTTAGATACAACAATCCTGAGGGCTTAAAGCGGAGTTCCCGGGCACGAAAATTTTTTTTCAGTGAACATACCCCCGGGACAGTCAGGGCTAGTACATTCCACAATGGCTAGCCTCTGATCTGTCCCGGGTCGCACTTACCTACAAGAAGAAATACTCACTTTTAAAATTTCTTCTCCAGCGTTGCCATCTCTGTTGTGGGCAGCTGAAGCCAGCGCAATCCTCTTCTGCATCCTCTTCCGCGTCTGGGGAAAAGTTTATAGGCTGGCTGGTCCTAGGGGGTGAAAGGGAACGGGGGCATAACCTACGGACATCTAAGTACTGTAGAAAGCAGAGTGTAGAGTGCTTGCACTGGCCAAGGGGTTCCATGGTGTAATGGTTAGCACTCTGGACTTTGAATCCAGTGATCCGAGTTCAAATCTCGGTGGAACCTATTGTGGAGAATCACGCTTCATTTCTTTGTGGAAAATCAGTATGTTTCTTATGGCCACTGATACCATAAGCTTCTGATTACATGGCTGGTTGTGGATTTAGTGAGCGTGGCTTATTATAAGCATGCTGCCCAGGGCCATCCCATTGCCAGGCGCTAACCCGTGATGCAGAGAGCTCTATTAAAAGAAAATATCTGCAGCCCTAAGTATTTTTACCAGGGGCAGGAAAAGGGTGGCAAGCGGTCCTCGTTAGTATAGTGGTGAGTATCCCCGCCTGTCACGCGGGAGACCGGGGTTCGATTCCCCGACGGGGAGAAGCGACTTTCTTTTCAACCCACTTACCCATGCGCCTCGCTGGACAGCTTAAGTCCTTGTAATGCTCTTTCCAGATGGAGAAAATCTCCCAAAAGGCTTTTTTGTTCAAGCAACTGAAAGTGCCAGAGCTTCAAAAAGTGTGTTTGTGACCTTTAAAGGAGTGGAAAAAAGGATCCTAGGGGGTTAAAGGGGATGGGGGCCATAACCTACGGACATCTCAGTACAACAGAAAGCAGAGCTCCTAGCTCCTGTACTCAACCAGGGGTTCCATGGTGTAATGGTTAGCACTCTGGACTCTGAATCCAGCGATCCGAGTTCAAATCTCGGTGGGACCTTCTGTGGAGACTCACGCTTCATTTATTTGTGGAAAATCAATATGTGTCTTATGGCCACTGATACCATAAGCTGGTGATTACGTGGCTGGTTGTGGATTTAGTGAGCGTGGCTTATTATAAGCATGCTGCTCAGGGCCATCCCATTGCCAGGCGCTAAGCCGTGATGCAGAGAGCTCTATTAAAAGAAAATATCTGAAGCCCTAAGTATTTTTACCAGGAGCAGGAAAGGAATGCCAAGTGGATCTTCGTTAGTATAGTGGTGAGTATCCCCGCCTGTCACGCGGGAGACCGGGGTTCGATTCCCCGACGGGGAGAAACATCTTTCTTTTCTACCCAGTTACCCACGCACCTCTCTGGTGCTGGACATCTTAAGTCCTTGTAATGCTCTTTCCAGAAGAAAGTGTTTGCTCGGGTTTGCTGTACATGGCAATTGGGGAAAGTCATCTCATGGCCACCCTGCACAACACCAGCTTTGTCACAGTTTCAGAGGTCACGAATGCTTCAGACCACCTCTGCAATTTAACTCTGGCTTTTCCCTGTGGCCCTAAGTGCCTTTACCAGGAGGAGGGGCGGCGGCGGCAGCCGCAAGAAGCACTACATGGCCATTGTGGTCCTCGTTAGTATAGTGGTGAGTATCCCCGCCTGTCACGCGGGAGACCGGGGTTCAATTCCCCGACGGGGAGAAACGATTTTCTTTTCTTTTCGGGGAATGAGATGGAACAGCCAGCATCAAAGACAGGTCCCAGCTGGGAAAAGGGAATGCTCTTGCTGGACAAATTCTCATCAAGGCCTGAGAAAATGGGATGATGACAAGGGAAGGCCCAATCAGTTCTTAATAGCGTGGAAAGTGCAGAGATTTGAATCTCAATAGAACTTACCCTGGGACCAACTCCTGAACATGTTGCATACCGGGGGAGAGAGAGTCGAAAAGACCTCTCCAAGGCCAAAGCTGCATACTCTGCTGTATGTTAGCCTGGTGTTGGGCTTTAGGAGAGATGGAGTGATCTGTGAAGAGCACACTGGGCTCTCTGGCCTACTCCGGTCTACCGCATGCCTCATTTCATCTTGAGAGTTTCACCGTCTTTTCATGTTAAACAAGTCATGGTGTTTCTGGATCCCTCTTTGAAAAATCACCATACCCCTGATGGAGAAAATCTCCCAAAAGGCTTTTTTGTTCAAGCAACTGAAAGTGCCAGAGCTTCAAAAAGTGTGTTTGTGACCTTTAAAGGAGTCGAAAAAAGGATCATCCAGCCTCATCCACAACCATAGTCACCTGGTTAGATACAACAATCCTGAGGGCTTAAAGCGGAGTTCCCGGGCACGAAAATTTTTTTTCAGTGAACATACCCCCGGGACAGTCAGGGCTAGTACATTCCACAATGGCTAGCCTCTGATCTGTCCCGGGTCGCACTTACCTACAAGAAGAAATACTCACTTTTAAAATTTCTTCTCCAGCGTTGCCATCTCTGTTGTGGGCAGCTGAAGCCAGCGCAATCCTCTTCTGCATCCTCTTCCGCGTCTGGGGAAAAGTTTATAGACTGGCTGGTCCTAGGGGGTGAAAGGGAACGGGGGCATAACCTACGGACATCTAAGTACTGTAGAAAGCAGAGTGTAGAGTGCTTGCACTGGCCAAGGGGTTCCATGGTGTAATGGTTAGCACTCTGGACTTTGAATCCAGTGATCCGAGTTCAAATCTCGGTGGAACCTATTGTGGAGAATCACGCTTCATTTCTTTGTGGAAAATCAGTATGTTTCTTATGGCCACTGATACCATAAGCTTCTGATTACATGGCTGGTTGTGGATTTAGTGAGCGTGGCTTATTATAAGCATGCTGCCCAGGGCCATCCCATTGCCAGGCGCTAACCCGTGATGCAGAGAGCTCTATTAAAAGAAAATATCTGCAGCCCTAAGTATTTTTACCAGGGGCAGGAAAAGGGTGGCAAGCGGTCCTCGTTAGTATAGTGGTGAGTATCCCCGCCTGTCACGCGGGAGACCGGGGTTCGATTCCCCGACGGGGAGAAGCGACTTACTTTTCAACCCACTTACCCATGCGCCTCGCTGGACAGCTTAAGTCCTTGTAATGCTCTTTCCAGATGGAGAAAATCTCCCAAAAGGCTTTTTTGTTCAAGCAACTGAAAGTGCCAGAGCTTCAAAAAGTGTGTTTGTGACCTTTAAAGGAGTGGAAAAAAGGATCCTAGGGGGTTAAAGGGGATGGGGGCCATAACCTACGGACATCTCAGTACAACAGAAAGCAGAGCTCCTAGCTCCTGTACTCAACCAGGGGTTCCATGGTGTAATGGTTAGCACTCTGGACTCTGAATCCAGCGATCCGAGTTCAAATCTCGGTGGGACCTTCTGTGGAGACTCACGCTTCATTTATTTGTGGAAAATCAATATGTGTCTTATGGCCACTGATACCATAAGCTGGTGATTACGTGGCTGGTTGTGGATTTAGTGAGCGTGGCTTATTATAAGCATGCTGCTCAGGGCCATCCCATTGCCAGGCGCTAAGCCGTGATGCAGAGAGCTCTATTAAAAGAAAATATCTGAAGCCCTAAGTATTTTTACCAGGAGCAGGAAAGGAATGCCAAGTGGTCCTCGTTAGTATAGTGGTGAGTATCCCCGCCTGTCACGCGGGAGACCGGGGTTCGATTCCCCGACGGGGAGAAACATCTTTCTTTTCTACCCAGTTACCCACGCACCTCTCTGGTGCTGGACATCTTAAGTCCTTGTAATGCTCTTTCCAGAAGAAAGTGTTTGCTCGGGTTTGCTGTACATGGCAATTGGGGAAAGTCATCTCATGGCCACCCTGCACAACACCAGCTTTGTCACAGTTTCAGAGGTCACGAATGCTTCAGACCACCTCTGCAATTTAACTCTGGCTTTTCCCTGTGGCCCTAAGTGCCTTTACCAGGAGGAGGGGCGGCGGCGGCGGCCGCAAGAAGCACTACATGGCCATTGTGGTCCTCGTTAGTATAGTGGTGAGTATCCCCGCCTGTCACGCGGGAGACCGGGGTTCAATTCCCCGACGGGGAGAAACGATTTTCTTTTCTTTTCGGGGAATGAGATGGAACAGCCAGCATCAAAGACAGGTCCCAGCTGGGAAAAGGGAATGCTCTTGCTGGACAAATTCTCATCAAGGCCTGAGCAAATGGGATGATGACAAGGGAAGGCCCAATCAGTTCTTAATAGCGTGGAAAGTGCAGAGATTTGAATCTCAATAGAACTTACCCTGGGACCAACTCCTGAACATGTTGCATACCGGGGGAGAGAGAGTCGAAAAGACCTCTCCAAGGCCAAAGCTGCATACTCTGCTGTATGTTAGCCTGGTGTTGGGCTTTAGGAGAGATGGAGTGATCTGTGAAGAGCACACTGGGCTCTCTGGCCTACTCCGGTCTACCGCATGCCTCATTTCATCTTGAGAGTTTCACCGTCTTTTCATGTTAAACAAGTCATGGTGTTTCTGGATCCCTCTTTGAAAAATCACCATACCCCTGATGGAGAAAATCTCCCAAAAGGCTTTTTTGTTCAAGCAACTGAAAGTGCCAGAGCTTCAAAAAGTGTGTTTGTGACCTTTAAAGGAGTCGAAAAAAGGATCATCCAGCCTCATCCACAACCATAGTCACCTGGTTAGATACAACAATCCTGAGGGCTTAAAGCGGAGTTCCCGGGCACGAAAATTTTTTTTCAGTGAACATACCCCCGGGACAGTCAGGGCTAGTACATTCCACAATGGCTAGCCTCTGATCTGTCCCGGGTCGCACTTACCTACAAGAAGAAATACTCACTTTTAAAATTTCTTCTCCAGCGTTGCCATCTCTGTTGTGGGCAGCTGAAGCCAGCGCAATCCTCTTCTGCATCCTCTTCCGCGTCTGGGGAAAAGTTTATAGACTGGCTGGTCCTAGGGGGTGAAAGGGAACGGGGGCATAACCTACGGACATCTAAGTACTGTAGAAAGCAGAGTGTAGAGTGCTTGCACTGGCCAAGGGGTTCCATGGTGTAATGGTTAGCACTCTGGACTTTGAATCCAGTGATCCGAGTTCAAATCTCGGTGGAACCTATTGTGGAGAATCACGCTTCATTTCTTTGTGGAAAAGCAGTATGTTTCTTATGGCCACTGATACCATAAGCTTCTGATTACATGGCTGGTTGTGGATTTAGTGAGCGTGGCTTATTATAAGCATGCTGCCCAGGGCCATCCCATTGCCAGGCGCTAACCCGTGATGCAGAGAGCTCTATTAAAAGAAAATATCTGCAGCCCTAAGTATTTTTACCAGGGGCAGGAAAAGGGTGGCAAGCGGTCCTCGTTAGTATAGTGGTGAGTATCCCCGCCTGTCACGCGGGAGACCGGGGTTCGATTCCCCGACGGGGAGAAGCGACTTTCTTTTCAACCCACTTACCCATGCGCCTCGCTGGACAGCTTAAGTCCTTGTAATGCTCTTTCCAGATGGAGAAAATCTCCCAAAAGGCTTTTTTGTTCAAGCAACTGAAAGTGCCAGAGCTTCAAAAAGTGTGTTTGTGACCTTTAAAGGAGTGGAAAAAAGGATCCTAGGGGGTTAAAGGGGATGGGGGCCATAACCTACGGACATCTCAGTACAACAGAAAGCAGAGCTCCTAGCTCCTGTACTCAACCAGGGGTTCCATGGTGTAATGGTTAGCACTCTGGACTCTGAATCCAGCGATCCGAGTTCAAATCTCGGTGGGACCTTCTGTGGAGACTCACGCTTCATTTATTTGTGGAAAATCAATATGTGTCTTATGGCCACTGATACCATAAGCTGGTGATTACGTGGCTGGTTGTGGATTTAGTGAGCGTGGCTTATTATAAGCATGCTGCTCAGGGCCATCCCATTGCCAGGCGCTAAGCCGTGATGCAGAGAGCTCTATTAAAAGAAAATATCTGAAGCCCTAAGTATTTTTACCAGGAGCAGGAAAGGAATGCCAAGTGGTCCTCGTTAGTATAGTGGTGAGTATCCCCGCCTGTCACGCGGGAGACCGGGGTTCGATTCCCCGACGGGGAGAAACATCTTTCTTTTCTACCCAGTTACCCACGCACCTCTCTGGTGCTGGACATCTTAAGTCCTTGTAATGCTCTTTCCAGAAGAAAGTGTTTGCTCGGGTTTGCTGTACATGCCAATTGGGGAAAGTCATCTCATGGCCACCCTGCACAACACCAGCTTTGTCACAGTTTCAGAGGTCACGAATGCTTCAGACCACCTCTGCAATTTAACTCTGGCTTTTCCCTGTGGCCCTAAGTGCCTTTACCAGGAGGAGGGGCGGCAGCCGCAAGAAGCACTACATGGCCATTGTGGTCCTCGTTAGTATAGTGGTGAGTATCCCCGCCTGTCACGCGGGAGACCGGGGTTCAATTCCCCGACGGGGAGAAACGATTTTCTTTTCTTTTCGGGGAATGAGATGGAACAGCCAGCATCAAAGACAGGTCCCAGCTGGGAAAAGGGAATGCTCTTGCTGGACAAATTCTCATCAAGGCCTGAGAAAATGGGATGATGACAAGGGAAGGCCCAATCAGTTCTTAATAGCGTGGAAAGTGCAGAGATTTGAATCTCAATAGAACTTACCCTGGGACCAACTCCTGAACATGTTGCATACCGGGGGAGAGAGAGTCGAAAAGACCTCTCCAAGGCCAAAGCTGCATACTCTGCTGTATGTTAGCCTGGTGTTGGGCTTTAGGAGAGATGGAGTGATCTGTGAAGAGCACACTGGGCTCTCTGGCCTACTCCGGTCTACCGCATGCCTCATTTCATCTTGAGAGTTTCACCGTCTTTTCATGTTAAACAAGTCATGGTGTTTCTGGATCCCTCTTTGAAAAATCACCATACCCCTGATGGAGAAAATCTCCCAAAAGGCTTTTTTGTTCAAGCAACTGAAAGTGCCAGAGCTTCAAAAAGTGTGTTTGTGACCTTTAAAGGAGTCGAAAAAAGGATCATCCAGCCTCATCCACAACCATAGTCACCTGGTTAGATACAACAATCCTGAGGGCTTAAAGCGGAGTTCCCGGGCACGAAAATTTTTTTTCAGTGAACATACCCCCGGGACAGTCAGGGCTAGTACATTCCACAATGGCTAGCCTCTGATCTGTCCCGGGTCGCACTTACCTACAAGAAGAAATACTCACTTTTAAAATTTCTTCTCCAGCGTTGCCATCTCTGTTGTGGGCAGCTGAAGCCAGCGCAATCCTCTTCTGCATCCTCTTCCGCGTCTGGGGAAAAGTTTATAGACTGGCTGGTCCTAGGGGGTGAAAGGGAACGGGGGCATAACCTACGGACATCTAAGTACTGTAGAAAGCAGAGTGTAGAGTGCTTGCACTGGCCAAGGGGTTCCATGGTGTAATGGTTAGCACTCTGGACTTTGAATCCAGTGATCCGAGTTCAAATCTCGGTGGAACCTATTGTGGAGAATCACGCTTCATTTCTTTGTGGAAAAGCAGTATGTTTCTTATGGCCACTGATACCATAAGCTTCTGATTACATGGCTGGTTGTGGATTTAGTGAGCGTGGCTTATTATAAGCATGCTGCCCAGGGCCATCCCATTGCCAGGCGCTAACCCGTGATGCAGAGAGCTCTATTAAAAGAAAATATCTGCAGCCCTAAGTATTTTTACCAGGGGCAGGAAAAGGGTGGCAAGCGGTCCTCGTTAGTATAGTGGTGAGTATCCCCGCCTGTCACGCGGGAGACCGGGGTTCGATTCCCCGACGGGGAGAAGCGACTTTCTTTTCAACCCACTTACCCATGCGCCTCGCTGGACAGCTTAAGTCCTTGTAATGCTCTTTCCAGATGGAGAAAATCTCCCAAAAGGCTTTTTTGTTCAAGCAACTGAAAGTGCCAGAGCTTCAAAAAGTGTGTTTGTGACCTTTAAAGGAGTGGAAAAAAGGATCCTAGGGGGTTAAAGGGGATGGGGGCCATAACCTACGGACATCTCAGTACAACAGAAAGCAGAGCTCCTAGCTCCTAGCTCCTAGCTCCTAGCTCCTAGCTCCTAGCTCCTGTACTCAACCAGGGGTTCCATGGTGTAATGGTTAGCACTCTGGACTCTGAATCCAGCGATCCGAGTTCAAATCTCGGTGGGACCTTCTGTGGAGACTCACGCTTCATTTATTTGTGGAAAATCAATATGTGTCTTATGGCCACTGATACCATAAGCTGGTGATTACGTGGCTGGTTGTGGATTTAGTGAGCGTGGCTTATTATAAGCATGCTGCTCAGGGCCATCCCATTGCCAGGCGCTAAGCCGTGATGCAGAGAGCTCTATTAAAAGAAAATATCTGAAGCCCTAAGTATTTTTACCAGGAGCAGGAAAGGAATGCCAAGTGGTCCTCGTTAGTATAGTGGTGAGTATCCCCGCCTGTCACGCGGGAGACCGGGGTTCGATTCCCCGACGGGGAGAAACATCTTTCTTTTCTACCCAGTTACCCACGCACCTCTCTGGTGCTGGACATCTTAAGTCCTTGTAATGCTCTTTCCAGAAGAAAGTGTTTGCTCGGGTTTGCTGTACATGGCAATTGGAGAAAGTCATCTCATGGCCACCCTGCACAACACCAGCTTTGTCACAGTTTCAGAGGTCACGAATGCTTCAGACCACCTCTGCAATTTAACTCTGGCTTTTCCCTGTGGCCCTAAGTGCCTTTACCAGGAGGAGGGGCGGCGGCGGCGGCAGCCGCAAGAAGCACTACATGGCCATTGTGGTCCTCGTTAGTATAGTGGTGAGTATCCCCGCCTGTCACGCGGGAGACCGGGGTTCAATTCCCCGACGGGGAGAAACGATTTTCTTTTCTTTTCGGGGAATGAGATGGAACAGCCAGCATCAAAGACAGGTCCCAGCTGGGAAAAGGGAATGCTCTTGCTGGACAAATTCTCATCAAGGCCTGAGCAAATGGGATGATGACAAGGGAAGGCCCAATCAGTTCTTAATAGCGTGGAAAGTGCAGAGATTTGAATCTCAATAGAACTTACCCTGGGACCAACTCCTGAACATGTTGCATACCGGGGGAGAGAGAGTCGAAAAGACCTCTCCAAGGCCAAAGCTGCATACTCTGCTGTATGTTAGCCTGGTGTTGGGCTTTAGGAGAGATGGAGTGATCTGTGAAGAGCACACTGGGCTCTCTGGCCTACTCCGGTCTACCGCATGCCTCATTTCATCTTGAGAGTTTCACCGTCTTTTCATGTTAAACAAGTCATGGTGTTTCTGGATCCCTCTTTGAAAAATCACCATACCCCTGATGGAGAAAATCTCCCAAAAGGCTTTTTTGTTCAAGCAACTGAAAGTGCCAGAGCTTCAAAAAGTGTGTTTGTGACCTTTAAAGGAGTCGAAAAAAGGATCATCCAGCCTCATCCACAACCATAGTCACCTGGTTAGATACAACAATCCTGAGGGCTTAAAGCGGAGTTCCCGGGCACGAAAATTTTTTTTCAGTGAACATACCCCCGGGACAGTCAGGGCTAGTACATTCCACAATGGCTAGCCTCTGATCTGTCCCGGGTCGCACTTACCTACAAGAAGAAATACTCACTTTTAAAATTTCTTCTCCAGCGTTGCCATCTCTGTTGTGGGCAGCTGAAGCCAGCGCAATCCTCTTCTGCATCCTCTTCTGCGTCTGGGGAAAAGTTTATAGACTGGCTGGTCCTAGGGGGTGAAAGGGAACGGGGGCATAACCTACGGACATCTAAGTACTGTAGAAAGCAGAGTGTAGAGTGCTTGCACTGGCCAAGGGGTTCCATGGTGTAATGGTTAGCACTCTGGACTTTGAATCCAGTGATCCGAGTTCAAATCTCGGTGGAACCTATTGTGGAGAATCACGCTTCATTTCTTTGTGGAAAATCAGTATGTTTCTTATGGCCACTGATACCATAAGCTTCTGATTACATGGCTGGTTGTGGATTTAGTGAGCGTGGCTTATTATAAGCATGCTGCCCAGGGCCATCCCATTGCCAGGCGCTAACCCGTGATGCAGAGAGCTCTATTAAAAGAAAATATCTGCAGCCCTAAGTATTTTTACCAGGGGCAGGAAAAGGGTGGCAAGCGGTCCTCGTTAGTATAGTGGTGAGTATCCCCGCCTGTCACGCGGGAGACCGGGGTTCGATTCCCCGACGGGGAGAAGCGACTTTCTTTTCAACCCACTTACCCATGCGCCTCGCTGGACAGCTTAAGTCCTTGTAATGCTCTTTCCAGATGGAGAAAATCTCCCAAAAGGCTTTTTTGTTCAAGCAACTGAAAGTGCCAGAGCTTCAAAAAGTGTGTTTGTGACCTTTAAAGGAGTGGAAAAAAGGATCCTAGGGGGTTAAAGGGGATGGGGGCCATAACCTACGGACATCTCAGTACAACAGAAAGCAGAGCTCCTAGCTCCTGTACTCAACCAGGGGTTCCATGGTGTAATGGTTAGCACTCTGGACTCTGAATCCAGCGATCCGAGTTCAAATCTCGGTGGGACCTTCTGTGGAGACTCACGCTTCATTTATTTGTGGAAAATCAATATGTGTCTTATGGCCACTGATACCATAAGCTGGTGATTACGTGGCTGGTTGTGGATTTAGTGAGCGTGGCTTATTATAAGCATGCTGCTCAGGGCCATCCCATTGCCAGGCGCTAAGCCGTGATGCAGAGAGCTCTATTAAAAGAAAATATCTGAAGCCCTAAGTATTTTTACCAGGAGCAGGAAAGGAATGCCAAGTGGTCCTCGTTAGTATAGTGGTGAGTATCCCCGCCTGTCACGCGGGAGACTGGGGTTCGATTCCCCGACGGGGAGAAACATCTTTCTTTTCTACCCAGTTACCCACGCACCTCTCTGGTGCTGGACATCTTAAGTCCTTGTAATGCTCTTTCCAGAAGAAAGTGTTTGCTCGGGTTTGCTGTACATGGCAATTGGGGAAAGTCATCTCATGGCCACCCTGCACAACACCAGCTTTGTCACAGTTTCAGAGGTCACGAATGCTTCAGACCACCTCTGCAATTTAACTCTGGCTTTTCCCTGTGGCCCTAAGTGCCTTTACCAGGAGGAGGGGCGGCGGCGGCAGCCGCAAGAAGCACTACATGGCCATTGTGGTCCTCGTTAGTATAGTGGTGAGTATCCCCGCCTGTCACGCGGGAGACCGGGGTTCAATTCCCCGACGGGGAGAAACGATTTTCTTTTCTTTTCGGGGAATGAGATGGAACAGCCAGCATCAAAGACAGGTCCCAGCTGGGAAAAGGGAATGCTCTTGCTGGACAAATTCTCATCAAGGCCTGAGCAAATGGGATGATGACAAGGGAAGGCCCAATCAGTTCTTAATAGCGTGGAAAGTGCAGAGATTTGAATCTCAATAGAACTTACCCTGGGACCAACTCCTGAACATGTTGCATACCGGGGGAGAGAGAGTCGAAAAGACCTCTCCAAGGCCAAAGCTGCATACTCTGCTGTATGTTAGCCTGGTGTTGGGCTTTAGGAGAGATGGAGTGATCTGTGAAGAGCACACTGGGCTCTCTGGCCTACTCCGGTCTACCGCATGCCTCATTTCATCTTGAGAGTTTCACCGTCTTTTCATGTTAAACAAGTCATGGTGTTTCTGGATCCCTCTTTGAAAAATCACCATACCCCTGATGGAGAAAATCTCCCAAAAGGCTTTTTTGTTCAAGCAACTGAAAGTGCCAGAGCTTCAAAAAGTGTGTTTGTGACCTTTAAAGGAGTCGAAAAAAGGATCATCCAGCCTCATCCACAACCATAGTCACCTGGTTAGATACAACAATCCTGAGGGCTTAAAGCGGAGTTCCCGGGCACGAAAATTTTTTTTCAGTGAACATACCCCCGGGACAGTCAGGGCTAGTACATTCCACAATGGCTAGCCTCTGATCTGTCCCGGGTCGCACTTACCTACAAGAAGAAATACTCACTTTTAAAATTTCTTCTCCAGCGTTGCCATCTCTGTTGTGGGCAGCTGAAGCCAGCGCAATCCTCTTCTGCATCCTCTTCCGCGTCTGGGGAAAAGTTTATAGACTGGCTGGTCCTAGGGGGTGAAAGGGAACGGGGGCATAACCTACGGACATCTAAGTACTGTAGAAAGCAGAGTGTAGAGTGCTTGCACTGGCCAAGGGGTTCCATGGTGTAATGGTTAGCACTCTGGACTTTGAATCCAGTGATCCGAGTTCAAATCTCGGTGGAACCTATTGTGGAGAATCACGCTTCATTTCTTTGTGGAAAATCAGTATGTTTCTTATGGCCACTGATACCATAAGCTTCTGATTACATGGCTGGTTGTGGATTTAGTGAGCGTGGCTTATTATAAGCATGCTGCCCAGGGCCATCCCATTGCCAGGCGCTAACCCGTGATGCAGAGAGCTCTATTAAAAGAAAATATCTGCAGCCCTAAGTATTTTTACCAGGGGCAGGAAAAGGGTGGCAAGCGGTCCTCGTTAGTATAGTGGTGAGTATCCCCGCCTGTCACGCGGGAGACCGGGGTTCGATTCCCCGACGGGGAGAAGCGACTTTCTTTTCAACCCACTTACCCATGCGCCTCGCTGGACAGCTTAAGTCCTTGTAATGCTCTTTCCAGATGGAGAAAATCTCCCAAAAGGCTTTTTTGTTCAAGCAACTGAAAGTGCCAGAGCTTCAAAAAGTGTGTTTGTGACCTTTAAAGGAGTGGAAAAAAGGATCCTAGGGGGTTAAAGGGGATGGGGGCCATAACCTACGGACATCTCAGTACAACAGAAAGCAGAGCTCCTAGCTCCTGTACTCAACCAGGGGTTCCATGGTGTAATGGTTAGCACTCTGGACTCTGAATCCAGCGATCCGAGTTCAAATCTCGGTGGGACCTTCTGTGGAGACTCACGCTTCATTTATTTGTGGAAAATCAATATGTGTCTTATGGCCACTGATACCATAAGCTGGTGATTACGTGGCTGGTTGTGGATTTAGTGAGCGTGGCTTATTATAAGCATGCTGCTCAGGGCCATCCCATTGCCAGGCGCTAAGCCGTGATGCAGAGAGCTCTATTAAAAGAAAATATCTGAAGCCCTAAGTATTTTTACCAGGAGCAGGAAAGGAATGCCAAGTGGTCCTCGTTAGTATAGTGGTGAGTATCCCCGCCTGTCACGCGGGAGACTGGGGTTCGATTCCCCGACGGGGAGAAACATCTTTCTTTTCTACCCAGTTACCCACGCACCTCTCTGGTGCTGGACATCTTAAGTCCTTGTAATGCTCTTTCCAGAAGAAAGTGTTTGCTCGGGTTTGCTGTACATGGCAATTGGGGAAAGTCATCTCATGGCCACCCTGCACAACACCAGCTTTGTCACAGTTTCAGAGGTCACGAATGCTTCAGACCACCTCTGCAATTTAACTCTGGCTTTTCCCTGTGGCCCTAAGTGCCTTTACCAGGAGGAGGGGCGGCGGCGGCAGCCGCAAGAAGCACTACATGGCCATTGTGGTCCTCGTTAGTATAGTGGTGAGTATCCCCGCCTGTCACGCGGGAGACCGGGGTTCAATTCCCCGACGGGGAGAAACGATTTTCTTTTCTTTTCGGGGAATGAGATGGAACAGCCAGCATCAAAGACAGGTCCCAGCTGGGAAAAGGGAATGCTCTTGCTGGACAAATTCTCATCAAGGCCTGAGCAAATGGGATGATGACAAGGGAAGGCCCAATCAGTTCTTAATAGCGTGGAAAGTGCAGAGATTTGAATCTCAATAGAACTTACCCTGGGACCAACTCCTGAACATGTTGCATACCGGGGGAGAGAGAGTCGAAAAGACCTCTCCAAGGCCAAAGCTGCATACTCTGCTGTATGTTAGCCTGGTGTTGGGCTTTAGGAGAGATGGAGTGATCTGTGAAGAGCACACTGGGCTCTCTGGCCTACTCCGGTCTACCGCATGCCTCATTTCATCTTGAGAGTTTCACCGTCTTTTCATGTTAAACAAGTCATGGTGTTTCTGGATCCCTCTTTGAAAAATCACCATACCCCTGATGGAGAAAATCTCCCAAAAGGCTTTTTTGTTCAAGCAACTGAAAGTGCCAGAGCTTCAAAAAGTGTGTTTGTGACCTTTAAAGGAGTCGAAAAAAGGATCATCCAGCCTCATCCACAACCATAGTCACCTGGTTAGATACAACAATCCTGAGGGCTTAAAGCGGAGTTCCCGGGCACGAAAATTTTTTTTCAGTGAACATACCCCCGGGACAGTCAGGGCTAGTACATTCCACAATGGCTAGCCTCTGATCTGTCCCGGGTCGCACTTACCTACAAGAAGAAATACTCACTTTTAAAATTTCTTCTCCAGCGTTGCCATCTCTGTTGTGGGCAGCTGAAGCCAGCGCAATCCTCTTCTGCATCCTCTTCCGCGTCTGGGGAAAAGTTTATAGACTGGCTGGTCCTAGGGGGTGAAAGGGAACGGGGGCATAACCTACGGACATCTAAGTACTGTAGAAAGCAGAGTGTAGAGTGCTTGCACTGGCCAAGGGGTTCCATGGTGTAATGGTTAGCACTCTGGACTTTGAATCCAGTGATCCGAGTTCAAATCTCGGTGGAACCTATTGTGGAGAATCACGCTTCATTTCTTTGTGGAAAATCAGTATGTTTCTTATGGCCACTGATACCATAAGCTTCTGATTACATGGCTGGTTGTGGATTTAGTGAGCGTGGCTTATTATAAGCATGCTGCCCAGGGCCATCCCATTGCCAGGCGCTAACCCGTGATGCAGAGAGCTCTATTAAAAGAAAATATCTGCAGCCCTAAGTATTTTTACCAGGGGCAGGAAAAGGGTGGCAAGCGGTCCTCGTTAGTATAGTGGTGAGTATCCCCGCCTGTCACGCGGGAGACCGGGGTTCGATTCCCCGACGGGGAGAAGCGACTTTCTTTTCAACCCACTTACCCATGCGCCTCGCTGGACAGCTTAAGTCCTTGTAATGCTCTTTCCAGATGGAGAAAATCTCCCAAAAGGCTTTTTTGTTCAAGCAACTGAAAGTGCCAGAGCTTCAAAAAGTGTGTTTGTGACCTTTAAAGGAGTGGAAAAAAGGATCCTAGGGGGTTAAAGGGGATGGGGGCCATAACCTACGGACATCTCAGTACAACAGAAAGCAGAGCTCCTAGCTCCTAGCTCCTAGCTCCTAGCTCCTAGCTCCTAGCTCCTAGCTCCTGTACTCAACCAGGGGTTCCATGGTGTAATGGTTAGCACTCTGGACTCTGAATCCAGCGATCCGAGTTCAAATCTCGGTGGGACCTTCTGTGGAGACTCACGCTTCATTTATTTGTGGAAAATCAATATGTGTCTTATGGCCACTGATACCATAAGCTGGTGATTACGTGGCTGGTTGTGGATTTAGTGAGCGTGGCTTATTATAAGCATGCTGCTCAGGGCCATCCCATTGCCAGGCGCTAAGCCGTGATGCAGAGAGCTCTATTAAAAGAAAATATCTGAAGCCCTAAGTATTTTTACCAGGAGCAGGAAAGGAATGCCAAGTGGTCCTCGTTAGTATAGTGGTGAGTATCCCCGCCTGTCACGCGGGAGACCGGGGTTCGATTCCCCGACGGGGAGAAACATCTTTCTTTTCTACCCAGTTACCCACGCACCTCTCTGGTGCTGGACATCTTAAGTCCTTGTAATGCTCTTTCCAGAAGAAAGTGTTTGCTCGGGTTTGCTGTACATGGCAATTGGGGAAAGTCATCTCATGGCCACCCTGCACAACACCAGCTTTGTCACAGTTTCAGAGGTCACGAATGCTTCAGACCACCTCTGCAATTTAACTCTGGCTTTTCCCTGTGGCCCTAAGTGCCTTTACCAGGAGGAGGGGCGGCGGCGGCAGCCGCAAGAAGCACTACATGGCCATTGTGGTCCTCGTTAGTATAGTGGTGAGTATCCCCGCCTGTCACGTGGGAGACCGGGGTTCAATTCCCCGACGGGGAGAAACGATTTTCTTTTCTTTTCGGGGAATGAGATGGAACAGCCAGCATCAAAGACAGGTCCCAGCTGGGAAAAGGGAATGCTCTTGCTGGACAAATTCTCATCAAGGCCTGAGCAAATGGGATGATGACAAGGGAAGGCCCAATCAGTTCTTAATAGCGTGGAAAGTGCAGAGATTTGAATCTCAATAGAACTTACCCTGGGACCAACTCCTGAACATGTTGCATACCGGGGGAGAGAGAGTCGAAAAGACCTCTCCAAGGCCAAAGCTGCATACTCTGCTGTATGTTAGCCTGGTGTTGGGCTTTAGGAGAGATGGAGTGATCTGTGAAGAGCACACTGGGCTCTCTGGCCTACTCCGGTCTACCGCATGCCTCATTTCATCTTGAGAGTTTCACCGTCTTTTCATGTTAAACAAGTCATGGTGTTTCTGGATCCCTCTTTGAAAAATCACCATACCCCTGATGGAGAAAATCTCCCAAAAGGCTTTTTTGTTCAAGCAACTGAAAGTGCCAGAGCTTCAAAAAGTGTGTTTGTGACCTTTAAAGGAGTCGAAAAAAGGATCATCCAGCCTCATCCACAACCATAGTCACCTGGTTAGATACAACAATCCTGAGGGCTTAAAGCGGAGTTCCCGGGCACGAAAATTTTTTTTCAGTGAACATACCCCCGGGACAGTCAGGGCTAGTACATTCCACAATGGCTAGCCTCTGATCTGTCCCGGGTCGCACTTACCTACAAGAAGAAATACTCACTTTTAAAATTTCTTCTCCAGCGTTGCCATCTCTGTTGTGGGCAGCTGAAGCCAGCGCAATCCTCTTCTGCATCCTCTTCCGCGTCTGGGGAAAAGTTTATAGACTGGCTGGTCCTAGGGGGTGAAAGGGAACGGGGGCATAACCTACGGACATCTAAGTACTGTAGAAAGCAGAGTGTAGAGTGCTTGCACTGGCCAAGGGGTTCCATGGTGTAATGGTTAGCACTCTGGACTTTGAATCCAGTGATCCGAGTTCAAATCTCGGTGGAACCTATTGTGGAGAATCACGCTTCATTTCTTTGTGGAAAATCAGTATGTTTCTTATGGCCACTGATACCATAAGCTTCTGATTACATGGCTGGTTGTGGATTTAGTGAGCGTGGCTTATTATAAGCATGCTGCCCAGGGCCATCCCATTGCCAGGCGCTAACCCGTGATGCAGAGAGCTCTATTAAAAGAAAATATCTGCAGCCCTAAGTATTTTTACCAGGGGCAGGAAAAGGGTGGCAAGCGGTCCTCGTTAGTATAGTGGTGAGTATCCCCGCCTGTCACGCGGGAGACCGGGGTTCGATTCCCCGACGGGGAGAAGCGACTTTCTTTTCAACCCACTTACCCATGCGCCTCGCTGGACAGCTTAAGTCCTTGTAATGCTCTTTCCAGATGGAGAAAATCTCCCAAAAGGCTTTTTTGTTCAAGCAACTGAAAGTGCCAGAGCTTCAAAAAGTGTGTTTGTGACCTTTAAAGGAGTGGAAAAAAGGATCCTAGGGGGTTAAAGGGGATGGGGGCCATAACCTACGGACATCTCAGTACAACAGAAAGCAGAGCTCCTAGCTCCTAGCTCCTAGCTCCTAGCTCCTAGCTCCTGTACTCAACCAGGGGTTCCATGGTGTAATGGTTAGCACTCTGGACTCTGAATCCAGCGATCCGAGTTCAAATCTCGGTGGGACCTTCTGTGGAGACTCACGCTTCATTTATTTGTGGAAAATCAATATGTGTCTTATGGCCACTGATACCATAAGCTGGTGATTACGTGGCTGGTTGTGGATTTAGTGAGCGTGGCTTATTATAAGCATGCTGCTCAGGGCCATCCCATTGCCAGGCGCTAAGCCGTGATGCAGAGAGCTCTATTAAAAGAAAATATCTGAAGCCCTAAGTATTTTTACCAGGAGCAGGAAAGGAATGCCAAGTGGTCCTCGTTAGTATAGTGGTGAGTATCCCCGCCTGTCACGCGGGAGACCGGGGTTCGATTCCCCGACGGGGAGAAACATCTTTCTTTTCTACCCAGTTACCCACGCACCTCTCTGGTGCTGGACATCTTAAGTCCTTGTAATGCTCTTTCCAGAAGAAAGTGTTTGCTCGGGTTTGCTGTACATGGCAATTGGGGAAAGTCATCTCATGGCCACCCTGCACAACACCAGCTTTGTCACAGTTTCAGAGGTCACGAATGCTTCAGACCACCTCTGCAATTTAACTCTGGCTTTTCCCTGTGGCCCTAAGTGCCTTTACCAGGAGGAGGAGGGGCGGCGGCGGCAGCCGCAAGAAGCACTACATGGCCATTGTGGTCCTCGTTAGTATAGTGGTGAGTATCCCCGCCTGTCACGCGGGAGACCGGGGTTCAATTCCCCGACGGGGAGAAACGATTTTCTTTTCTTTTCGGGGAATGAGATGGAACAGCCAGCATCAAAGACAGGTCCCAGCTGGGAAAAGGGAATGCTCTTGCTGGACAAATTCTCATCAAGGCCTGAGCAAATGGGATGATGACAAGGGAAGGCCCAATCAGTTCTTAATAGCGTGGAAAGTGCAGAGATTTGAATCTCAATAGAACTTACCCTGGGACCAACTCCTGAACATGTTGCATACCGGGGGAGAGAGAGTCGAAAAGACCTCTCCAAGGCCAAAGCTGCATACTCTGCTGTATGTTAGCCTGGTGTTGGGCTTTAGGAGAGATGGAGTGATCTGTGAAGAGCACACTGGGCTCTCTGGCCTACTCCGGTCTACCGCATGCCTCATTTCATCTTGAGAGTTTCACCGTCTTTTCATGTTAAACAAGTCATGGTGTTTCTGGATCCCTCTTTGAAAAATCACCATACCCCTGATGGAGAAAATCTCCCAAAAGGCTTTTTTGTTCAAGCAACTGAAAGTGCCAGAGCTTCAAAAAGTGTGTTTGTGACCTTTAAAGGAGTCGAAAAAAGGATCATCCAGCCTCATCCACAACCATAGTCACCTGGTTAGATACAACAATCCTGAGGGCTTAAAGCGGAGTTCCCGGGCACGAAAATTTTTTTTCAGTGAACATACCCCCGGGACAGTCAGGGCTAGTACATTCCACAATGGCTAGCCTCTGATCTGTCCCGGGTCGCACTTACCTACAAGAAGAAATACTCACTTTTAAAATTTCTTCTCCAGCGTTGCCATCTCTGTTGTGGGCAGCTGAAGCCAGCGCAATCCTCTTCTGCATCCTCTTCCGCGTCTGGGGAAAAGTTTATAGACTGGCTGGTCCTAGGGGGTGAAAGGGAACGGGGGCATAACCTACGGACATCTAAGTACTGTAGAAAGCAGAGTGTAGAGTGCTTGCACTGGCCAAGGGGTTCCATGGTGTAATGGTTAGCACTCTGGACTTTGAATCCAGTGATCCGAGTTCAAATCTCGGTGGAACCTATTGTGGAGAATCACGCTTCATTTCTTTGTGGAAAATCAGTATGTTTCTTATGGCCACTGATACCATAAGCTTCTGATTACATGGCTGGTTGTGGATTTAGTGAGCGTGGCTTATTATAAGCATGCTGCCCAGGGCCATCCCATTGCCAGGCGCTAACCCGTGATGCAGAGAGCTCTATTAAAAGAAAATATCTGCAGCCCTAAGTATTTTTACCAGGGGCAGGAAAAGGGTGGCAAGCGGTCCTCGTTAGTATAGTGGTGAGTATCCCCGCCTGTCACGCGGGAGACCGGGGTTCGATTCCCCGACGGGGAGAAGCGACTTTCTTTTCAACCCACTTACCCATGCGCCTCGCTGGACAGCTTAAGTCCTTGTAATGCTCTTTCCAGATGGAGAAAACCTCCCAAAAGGCTTTTTTGTTCAAGCAACTGAAAGTGCCAGAGCTTCAAAAAGTGTGTTTGTGACCTTTAAAGGAGTCGAAAAAAGGATCATCCAGCCTCATCCACAACCATAGTCACCTGGTTAGATACAACAATCCTGAGGGCTTAAAGCGGAGTTCCCGGGCACGAAAATTTTTTTTCAGTGAACATACCCCCGGGACAGTCAGGGCTAGTACATTCCACAATGGCTAGCCTCTGATCTGTCCCGGGTCGCACTTACCTACAAGAAGAAATACTCACTTTTAAAATTTCTTCTCCAGCGTTGCCATCTCTGTTGTGGGCAGCTGAAGCCAGCGCAATCCTCTTCTGCATCCTCTTCCGCGTCTGGGGAAAAGTTTATAGACTGGCTGGTCCTAGGGGGTGAAAGGGAACGGGGGCATAACCTACGGACATCTAAGTACTGTAGAAAGCAGAGTGTAGAGTGCTTGCACTGGCCAAGGGGTTCCATGGTGTAATGGTTAGCACTCTGGACTTTGAATCCAGTGATCCGAGTTCAAATCTCGGTGGAACCTATTGTGGAGAATCACGCTTCATTTCTTTGTGGAAAATCAGTATGTTTCTTATGGCCACTGATACCATAAGCTTCTGATTACATGGCTGGTTGTGGATTTAGTGAGCGTGGCTTATTATAAGCATGCTGCCCAGGGCCATCCCATTGCCAGGCGCTAACCCGTGATGCAGAGAGCTCTATTAAAAGAAAATATCTGCAGCCCTAAGTATTTTTACCAGGGGCAGGAAAAGGGTGGCAAGCGGTCCTCGTTAGTATAGTGGTGAGTATCCCCGCCTGTCACGCGGGAGACCGGGGTTCGATTCCCCGACGGGGAGAAGCGACTTTCTTTTCAACCCACTTACCCATGCGCCTCGCTGGACAGCTTAAGTCCTTGTAATGCTCTTTCCAGATGGAGAAAATCTCCCAAAAGGCTTTTTTGTTCAAGCAACTGAAAGTGCCAGAGCTTCAAAAAGTGTGTTTGTGACCTTTAAAGGAGTGGAAAAAAGGATCCTAGGGGGTTAAAGGGGATGGGGGCCATAACCTACGGACATCTCAGTACAACAGAAAGCAGAGCTCCTAGCTCCTAGCTCCTAGCTCCTAGCTCCTAGCTCCTGTACTCAACCAGGGGTTCCATGGTGTAATGGTTAGCACTCTGGACTCTGAATCCAGCGATCCGAGTTCAAATCTCGGTGGGACCTTCTGTGGAGACTCACGCTTCATTTATTTGTGGAAAATCAATATGTGTCTTATGGCCACTGATACCATAAGCTGGTGATTACGTGGCTGGTTGTGGATTTAGTGAGCGTGGCTTATTATAAGCATGCTGCTCAGGGCCATCCCATTGCCAGGCGCTAAGCCGTGATGCAGAGAGCTCTATTAAAAGAAAATATCTGAAGCCCTAAGTATTTTTACCAGGAGCAGGAAAGGAATGCCAAGTGGTCCTCGTTAGTATAGTGGTGAGTATCCCCGCCTGTCACGCGGGAGACCGGGGTTCGATTCCCCGACGGGGAGAAACATCTTTCTTTTCTACCCAGTTACCCACGCACCTCTCTGGTGCTGTTCATCTTAAGTCCTTGTAATGCTCTTTCCAGAAGAAAGTGTTTGCTCGGGTTTGCTGTACATGGCAATTGGGGAAAGTCATCTCATGGCCACCCTGCACAACACCAGCTTTGTCACAGTTTCAGAGGTCACGAATGCTTCAGACCACCTCTGCAATTTAACTCTGGCTTTTCCCTGTGGCCCTAAGTGCCTTTACCAGGAGGAGGGGCGGCGGCGGCAGCCGCAAGAAGCACTACATGGCCATTGTGGTCCTCGTTAGTATAGTGGTGAGTATCCCCGCCTGTCACGCGGGAGACCGGGGTTCAATTCCCCGACGGGGAGAAACGATTTTCTTTTCTTTTCGGGGAATGAGATGGAACAGCCAGCATCAAAGACAGGTCCCAGCTGGGAAAAGGGAATGCTCTTGCTGGACAAATTCTCATCAAGGCCTGAGCAAATGGGATGATGACAAGGGAAGGCCCAATCAGTTCTTAATAGCGTGGAAAGTGCAGAGATTTGAATCTCAATAGAACTTACCCTGGGACCAACTCCTGAACATGTTGCATACCGGGGGAGAGAGAGTCGAAAAGACCTCTCCAAGGCCAAAGCTGCATACTCTGCTGTATGTTAGCCTGGTGTTGGGCTTTAGGAGAGATGGAGTGATCTGTGAAGAGCACACTGGGCTCTCTGGCCTACTCCGGTCTACCGCATGCCTCATTTCATCTTGAGAGTTTCACCGTCTTTTCATGTTAAACAAGTCATGGTGTTTCTGGATCCCTCTTTGAAAAATCACCATACCCCTGATGGAGAAAATCTCCCAAAAGGCTTTTTTGTTCAAGCAACTGAAAGTGCCAGAGCTTCAAAAAGTGTGTTTGTGACCTTTAAAGGAGTCGAAAAAAGGATCATCCAGCCTCATCCACAACCATAGTCACCTGGTTAGATACAACAATCCTGAGGGCTTAAAGCGGAGTTCCCGGGCACGAAAATTTTTTTTCAGTGAACATACCCCCGGGACAGTCAGGGCTAGTACATTCCACAATGGCTAGCCTCTGATCTGTCCCGGGTCGCACTTACCTACAAGAAGAAATACTCACTTTTAAAATTTCTTCTCCAGCGTTGCCATCTCTGTTGTGGGCAGCTGAAGCCAGCGCAATCCTCTTCTGCATCCTCTTCCGCGTCTGGGGAAAAGTTTATAGACTGGCTGGTCCTAGGGGGTGAAAGGGAACGGGGGCATAACCTACGGACATCTAAGTACTGTAGAAAGCAGAGTGTAGAGTGCTTGCACTGGCCAAGGGGTTCCATGGTGTAATGGTTAGCACTCTGGACTTTGAATCCAGTGATCCGAGTTCAAATCTCGGTGGAACCTATTGTGGAGAATCACGCTTCATTTCTTTGTGGAAAATCAGTATGTTTCTTATGGCCACTGATACCATAAGCTTCTGATTACATGGCTGGTTGTGGATTTAGTGAGCGTGGCTTATTATAAGCATGCTGCCCAGGGCCATCCCATTGCCAGGCGCTAACCCGTGATGCAGAGAGCTCTATTAAAAGAAAATATCTGCAGCCCTAAGTATTTTTACCAGGGGCAGGAAAAGGGTGGCAAGCGGTCCTCGTTAGTATAGTGGTGAGTATCCCCGCCTGTCACGCGGGAGACCGGGGTTCGATTCCCCGACGGGGAGAAGCGACTTTCTTTTCAACCCACTTACCCATGCGCCTCGCTGGACAGCTTAAGTCCTTGTAATGCTCTTTCCAGATGGAGAAAACCTCCCAAAAGGCTTTTTTGTTCAAGCAACTGAAAGTGCCAGAGCTTCAAAAAGTGTGTTTGTGACCTTTAAAGGAGTGGAAAAAAGGATCCTAGGGGGTTAAAGGGGATGGGGGCCATAACCTACGGACATCTCAGTACAACAGAAAGCAGAGCTCCTAGCTCCTGTACTCAACCAGGGGTTCCATGGTGTATTGGTTAGCACTCTGGACTCTGAATCCAGCGATCCGAGTTCAAATCTCGGTGGGACCTTCTGTGGAGACTCACGCTTCATTTATTTGTGGAAAATCAATATGTGTCTTATGGCCACTGATACCATAAGCTGGTGATTACGTGGCTGGTTGTGGATTTAGTGAGCGTGGCTTATTATAAGCATGCTGCTCAGGGCCATCCCATTGCCAGGCGCTAAGCCGTGATGCAGAGAGCTCTATTAAAAGAAAATATCTGAAGCCCTAAGTATTTTTACCAGGAGCAGGAAAGGAATGCCAAGTGGTCCTCGTTAGTATAGTGGTGAGTATCCCCGCCTGTCACGCGGGAGACCGGGGTTCGATTCCCCGACGGGGAGAAACATCTTTCTTTTCTACCCAGTTACCCACGCACCTCTCTGGTGCTGGACATCTTAAGTCCTTGTAATGCTCTTTCCAGAAGAAAGTGTTTGCTCGGGTTTGCTGTACATGGCAATTGGGGAAAGTCATCTCATGGCCACCCTGCACAACACCAGCTTTGTCACAGTTTCAGAGGTCACGAATGCTTCAGACCACCTCTGCAATTTAACTCTGGCTTTTCCCTGTGGCCCTAAGTGCCTTTACCAGGAGGAGGGGCGGCGGCGGCCGCAAGAAGCACTACATGGCCATTGTGGTCCTCGTTAGTATAGTGGTGAGTATCCCCGCCTGTCACGCGGGAGACCGGGGTTCAATTCCCCGACGGGGAGAAACGATTTTCTTTTCTTTTCGGGGAATGAGATGGAACAGCCAGCATCAAAGACAGGTCCCAGCTGGGAAAAGGGAATGCTCTTGCTGGACAAATTCTCATCAAGGCCTGAGCAAATGGGATGATGACAAGGGAAGGCCCAATCAGTTCTTAATAGCGTGGAAAGTGCAGAGATTTGAATCTCAATAGAACTTACCCTGGGACCAACTCCTGAACATGTTGCATACCGGGGGAGAGAGAGTCGAAAAGACCTCTCCAAGGCCAAAGCTGCATACTCTGCTGTATGTTAGCCTGGTGTTGGGCTTTAGGAGAGATGGAGTGATCTGTGAAGAGCACACTGGGCTCTCTGGCCTACTCCGGTCTACCGCATGCCTCATTTCATCTTGAGAGTTTCACCGTCTTTTCATGTTAAACAAGTCATGGTGTTTCTGGATCCCTCTTTGAAAAATCACCATACCCCTGATGGAGAAAATCTCCCAAAAGGCTTTTTTGTTCAAGCAACTGAAAGTGCCAGAGCTTCAAAAAGTGTGTTTGTGACCTTTAAAGGAGTCGAAAAAAGGATCATCCAGCCTCATCCACAACCATAGTCACCTGGTTAGATACAACAATCCTGAGGGCTTAAAGCGGAGTTCCCGGGCACGAAAATTTTTTTTCAGTGAACATACCCCCGGGACAGTCAGGGCTAGTACATTCCACAATGGCTAGCCTCTGATCTGTCAGAGGCTAGCCATTGTGGAATGTGCCAGAGCTTCAAAAAGTGTGTTTGTGACCTTTAAAGGAGTGGAAAAAAGGATCCTAGGGGGTTAAAGGGGATGGGGGCCATAACCTACGGACATCTCAGTACAACAGAAAGCAGAGCTCCTAGCTCCTGTACTCAACCAGGGGTTCCATGGTGTAATGGTTAGCACTCTGGACTCTGAATCCAGCGATCCGAGTTCAAATCTCGGTGGGACCTTCTGTGGAGACTCACGCTTCATTTATTTGTGGAAAATCAATATGTGTCTTATGGCCACTGATACCATAAGCTGGTGATTACGTGGCTGGTTGTGGATTTAGTGAGCGTGGCTTATTATAAGCATGCTGCTCAGGGCCATCCCATTGCCAGGCGCTAAGCCGTGATGCAGAGAGCTCTATTAAAAGAAAATATCTGAAGCCCTAAGTATTTTTACCAGGAGCAGGAAAGGAATGCCAAGTGGTCCTCGTTAGTATAGTGGTGAGTATCCCCGCCTGTCACGCGGGAGACCGGGGTTCGATTCCCCGACGGGGAGAAACATCTTTCTTTTCTACCCAGTTACCCACGCACCTCTCTGGTGCTGGACATCTTAAGTCCTTGTAATGCTCTTTCCAGAAGAAAGTGTTTGCTCGGGTTTGCTGTACATGGCAATTGGGGAAAGTCATCTCATGGCCACCCTGCACAACACCAGCTTTGTCACAGTTTCAGAGGTCACGAATGCTTCAGACCACCTCTGCAATTTAACTCTGGCTTTTCCCTGTGGCCCTAAGTGCCTTTACCAGGAGGAGGGGCGGCGGCGGCAGCCGCAAGAAGCACTACATGGCCATTGTGGTCCTCGTTAGTATAGTGGTGAGTATCCCCGCCTGTCACGCGGGAGACCGGGGTTCAATTCCCCGACGGGGAGAAACGATTTTCTTTTCTTTTCGGGGAATGAGATGGAACAGCCAGCATCAAAGACAGGTCCCAGCTGGGAAAAGGGAATGCTCTTGCTGGACAAATTCTCATCAAGGCCTGAGCAAATGGGATGATGACAAGGGAAGGCCCAATCAGTTCTTAATAGCGTGGAAAGTGCAGAGATTTGAATCTCAATAGAACTTACCCTGGGACCAACTCCTGAACATGTTGCATACCGGGGGAGAGAGAGTCGAAAAGACCTCTCCAAGGCCAAAGCTGCATACTCTGCTGTATGTTAGCCTGGTGTTGGGCTTTAGGAGAGATGGAGTGATCTGTGAAGAGCACACTGGGCTCTCTGGCCTACTCCGGTCTACCGCATGCCTCATTTCATCTTGAGAGTTTCACCGTCTTTTCATGTTAAACAAGTCATGGTGTTTCTGGATCCCTCTTTGAAAAATCACCATACCCCTGATGGAGAAAATCTCCCAAAAGGCTTTTTTGTTCAAGCAACTGAAAGTGCCAGAGCTTCAAAAAGTGTGTTTGTGACCTTTAAAGGAGTCGAAAAAAGGATCATCCAGCCTCATCCACAACCATAGTCACCTGGTTAGATACAACAATCCTGAGGGCTTAAAGCGGAGTTCCCGGGCACGAAAATTTTTTTTCAGTGAACATACCCCCGGGACAGTCAGGGCTAGTACATTCCACAATGGCTAGCCTCTGATCTGTCCCGGGTCGCACTTACCTACAAGAAGAAATACTCACTTTTAAAATTTCTTCTCCAGCGTTGCCATCTCTGTTGTGGGCAGCTGAAGCCAGCGCAATCCTCTTCTGCATCCTCTTCCGCGTCTGGGGAAAAGTTTATAGACTGGCTGGTCCTAGGGGGTGAAAGGGAACGGGGGCATAACCTACGGACATCTAAGTACTGTAGAAAGCAGAGTGTAGAGTGCTTGCACTGGCCAAGGGGTTCCATGGTGTAATGGTTAGCACTCTGGACTTTGAATCCAGTGATCCGAGTTCAAATCTCGGTGGAACCTATTGTGGAGAATCACGCTTCATTTCTTTGTGGAAAATCAGTATGTTTCTTATGGCCACTGATACCATAAGCTTCTGATTACATGGCTGGTTGTGGATTTAGTGAGCGTGGCTTATTATAAGCATGCTGCCCAGGGCCATCCCATTGCCAGGCGCTAACCCGTGATGCAGAGAGCTCTATTAAAAGAAAATATCTGCAGCCCTAAGTATTTTTACCAGGGGCAGGAAAAGGGTGGCAAGCGGTCCTCGTTAGTATAGTGGTGAGTATCCCCGCCTGTCACGCGGGAGACCGGGGTTCGATTCCCCGACGGGGAGAAGCGACTTTCTTTTCAACCCACTTACCCATGCGCCTCGCTGGACAGCTTAAGTCCTTGTAATGCTCTTTCCAGATGGAGAAAATCTCCCAAAAGGCTTTTTTGTTCAAGCAACTGAAAGTGCCAGAGCTTCAAAAAGTGTGTTTGTGACCTTTAAAGGAGTGGAAAAAAGGATCCTAGGGGGTTAAAGGGGATGGGGGCCATAACCTACGGACATCTCAGTACAACAGAAAGCAGAGCTCCTAGCTCCTGTACTCAACCAGGGGTTCCATGGTGTAATGGTTAGCACTCTGGACTCTGAATCCAGCGATCCGAGTTCAAATCTCGGTGGGACCTTCTGTGGAGACTCACGCTTCATTTATTTGTGGAAAATCAATATGTGTCTTATGGCCACTGATACCATAAGCTGGTGATTACGTGGCTGGTTGTGGATTTAGTGAGCGTGGCTTATTATAAGCATGCTGCTCAGGGCCATCCCATTGCCAGGCGCTAAGCCGTGATGCAGAGAGCTCTATTAAAAGAAAATATCTGAAGCCCTAAGTATTTTTACCAGGAGCAGGAAAGGAATGCCAAGTGGTCCTCGTTAGTATAGTGGTGAGTATCCCCGCCTGTCACGCGGGAGACCGGGGTTCGATTCCCCGACGGGGAGAAGCGACTTTCTTTTCAACCCACTTACCCATGCGCCTCGCTGGACAGCTTAAGTCCTTGTAATGCTCTTTCCAGATGGAGAAAATCTCCCAAAAGGCTTTTTTGTTCAAGCAACTGAAAGTGCCAGAGCTTCAAAAAGTGTGTTTGTGACCTTTAAAGGAGTGGAAAAAAGGATCCTAGGGGGTTAAAGGGGATGGGGGCCATAACCTACGGACATCTCAGTACAACAGAAAGCAGAGCTCCTAGCTCCTGTACTCAACCAGGGGTTCCATGGTGTAATGGTTAGCACTCTGGACTCTGAATCCAGCGATCCGAGTTCAAATCTCGGTGGGACCTTCTGTGGAGACTCACGCTTCATTTATTTGTGGAAAATCAATATGTGTCTTATGGCCACTGATACCATAAGCTGGTGATTACGTGGCTGGTTGTGGATTTAGTGAGCGTGGCTTATTATAAGCATGCTGCTCAGGGCCATCCCATTGCCAGGCGCTAAGCCGTGATGCAGAGAGCTCTATTAAAAGAAAATATCTGAAGCCCTAAGTATTTTTACCAGGAGCAGGAAAGGAATGCCAAGTGGTCCTCGTTAGTATAGTGGTGAGTATCCCCGCCTGTCACGCGGGAGACCGGGGTTCGATTCCCCGACGGGGAGAAACATCTTTCTTTTCTACCCAGTTATCCACGCACCTCTCTGGTGCTGGACATCTTAAGTCCTTGTAATGCTCTTTCCAGAAGAAAGTGTTTGCTCGGGTTTGCTGTACATGGCAATTGGGGAAAGTCATCTCATGGCCACCCTGCACAACACCAGCTTTGTCACAGTTTCAGAGGTCACGAATGCTTCAGACCACCTCTGCAATTTAACTCTGGCTTTTCCCTGTGGCCCTAAGTGCCTTTACCAGGAGGAGGGGCGGCGGCGGCAGCAGCCGCAAGAAGCACTACATGGCCATTGTGGTCCTCGTTAGTATAGTGGTGAGTATCCCCACCTGTCACGCGGGAGACCGGGGTTCAATTCCCCGACGGGGAGAAACGATTTTCTTTTCTTTTCGGGGAATGAGATGGAACAGCCAGCATCAAAGACAGGTCCCAGCTGGGAAAAGGGAATGCTCTTGCTGGACAAATTCTCATCAAGGCCTGAGAAAATGGGATGATGACAAGGGAAGGCCCAATCAGTTCTTAATAGCGTGGAAAGTGCAGAGATTTGAATCTCAATAGAACTTACCCTGGGACCAACTCCTGAACATGTTGCATACCGGGGGAGAGAGAGTCGAAAAGACCTCTCCAAGGCCAAAGCTGCATACTCTGCTGTATGTTAGCCTGGTGTTGGGCTTTAGGAGAGATGGAGTGATCTGTGAAGAGCACACTGGGCTCTCTGGCCTACTCCGGTCTACCGCATGCCTCATTTCATCTTGAGAGTTTCACCGTCTTTTCATGTTAAACAAGTCATGGTGTTTCTGGATCCCTCTTTGAAAAATCACCATACCCCTGATGGAGAAAATCTCCCAAAAGGCTTTTTTGTTCAAGCAACTGAAAGTGCCAGAGCTTCAAAAAGTGTGTTTGTGACCTTTAAAGGAGTCGAAAAAAGGATCATCCAGCCTCATCCACAACCATAGTCACCTGGTTAGATACAACAATCCTGAGGGCTTAAAGCGGAGTTCCCGGGCACGAAAATTTTT